>NC_073691.1:157619340-157699443 GCF_029784155.1 Uranotaenia lowii | reverse complement strand
ACAAGACTTCGAGGACTTCTTGTTCGAAAATTTTCCTAGTCGGTGTCACATTAAAAAAGATAAATTCTCCGAGAGGCTCGTCTCGAGTGAAAAACTTTCCAAGATGACCACGGCGCGAGATGTTCTCTAGGTGAACTTTTTTTTTAATCGAGAGCAATAAATTATGCCTTCGAGCAAATTTTATAAAACAAGAGAAGATGAAAGTTGGTTAAAAACAAAATTTGGGACTAATAGTAGAACTAGTTAAAGTAGGTCGAGGAGGTCAACCTTTAAATCTTGAATTGACTGAATGAGAAAAAATTTAGCCAACCAGTTGAATAAACAAAGTCTTATGGCGAAGAACCAAAAATAGACCAGACAAAAATTAATAATTCTCCACAACATGTCTTTTTTCAAGATTATCCCTTGCGATACCTAATAATTTAATAATGCCGTCACCGACCGAGAGCAAATAAGATGATAATCTCTACCGGTCCCAGCGAATAAAATTATCCATAATCAGCTATGTTTTGCCGCTAAGCGCTGGTAATAAACCACCGATAAGCCAAACATTGGGGCTTATCTATGTTGGGGTAACGAAAACAAACTTTCGTTTGGCCCAGACTTCTATAGGAACTCATGAAGGAAAATTTGCGCTTGAACCTTTACTAAATGCCTCTAAATCTCGATTCCGGTACCGCTTGGCTGCTGTTCGAAAGAAAGTGCACGATCAATGGGAGCGGCTCAGTTTTCGGTGGATTTTAATCGAAGATAGAAGTAGTCGGATCCATATAGATGAGCAGCCATCCAGTGATGAAGCAAAATTAGATGACCGTTTTCTGTGCCAGTTTTGATCCTCCAAATGAGAAGACTGCCTCCACCAAGAAGTAAGTTTGACAACTTTGTTTTGAAGCTGAAACATGACGACATTTATTCGGAATCAATATTTAGAGTGAGACATCAAATTCTAAAATCTATATTAAGATTGAGAATTCAGGATGAAATTTCCAAATCAGAGTTCATTTCATCGTCAGAATTCTGATTCAGAATATAGAATCAGAACTCTGAATCAGACTTCGGTTGAGTTTCAATAGATTATATAGGAAATTTCAAGATGAAGTTTTCGAATTTCAGTCTTCAAAAGACTTTAGTTCAGTCTTCAATAGCGAAACGACTATTTATTTGACGTTCCAATGTTTCAATCTATATAGGATCGTCATTTTGGACTGTAAAATTTAAATGTTTAAAATTTTATGTGTAAAATTGTATGTGTAAAATAAATTTAAAGAATTCTTAACAACTAGATTTTTTTAGTTTGGAACTTTAAGTTAACGGTAAATCCATCCATGTTTATTGAATCAAAAATTTCAATTTTTGATTCAACGTTTCGGTGTTGGATAACACCTTCATCAAGGATCCTGTGAGTTGTGAGTAGTTATTTTAAAAAAAGTGAAATGTACAGTTTTTCGTGAGTTTTTATTTTCTGGCGTTACTTACATAATAGTTGGTTTTGAATAGCTTCCGTTAAAACGTTTTTTTTTCGGAAGTATTGTGGTGGAGCTTCACTGTGATTTGTTAAATTATGTGTTATAGTACAAATCTCAGCCTGAAAGACTGTACAATATTTACTTAGAGATTGAGTATATTCTATGTTCAACTCGAGACTGTAAATTACTGCACCTGCACGGCCGTTTGATAGTAAACCGTCAGTATAGAATACAGCATAAGAGGACATTTGGTCCTCTACGAAACCTGATAACCATTCTTAGGGAGAAAGAAATTTGACTTTTAAGCCCATATTGGTAAAAGTACTCAAGAGTATTAAATCGTTTGGCGTTAAATTCAACTATTTTAATCTAACAAATGTAGGCCACAAATTTTAATGACTCGATCATCTTCCGATATTTCCTGATAGTCAGAGTCCAACTACATGTAAACAAAAAACACATGAGAAGGCTTCCCGTTTTAAGAACATGTAAAGGTTTAACAGAAAACAGAGCCTCTAGTGCTGCAGTGAGAGTTTTTGTGAACGATAAAAGCATCCCTAAAAGACACATTCTTTGAAGGTGATTTAGTTTTGTCCAAACAGTTGCAACTTCTCCTTTCTGCCACCGCTCTAAACATCCATAGGCCAAAATTGGTTTCACTATTGTGGAATATATCCAATTTAAGTTTGAGTCCCCAGTGAGAGGTGGAAAGTGAGAAGTAACACGTAAGGAGTTAGACGTGAGATGTGAGACCTGAGAAGTGAGATGTAAAACGCTCACATCTCACTTCTCAAGTCTCACTTCTCTCCGCTCATTTCTCAAGTCTCACGTCTCCCGTCTCCCGTCTCACTACTCACGTTCACGTCTCATGTCTCACGTCCACGTCTCACGTCTCATGTCTCACGTCTCACGTCTCACGTCTCACGTCTCACGTCTCACGTCTCACGTCTCACGTCTCACGTCTCACGTCTCACGTCTCACGTCTCACGTCTCACGTCTCACGTCTCACGTCTCACGTCTCAGATTTCACGTCTAACTTTTCACGTTTCAAGTCTCACGTCTCACGTCTCACGTCTCACGTTTCACGTCTCACGTCTCACGTCTCACGTCTCAAGTCTCATGTCTTACGTCTCACGTTTCACGTCTCACGTCTCACGTCTCAAGTCTCACGTGCCACTTCTCAAGTCTCAAGTCACACGTCTCACGCCTTACGTCTCACGTCTCACGTCTCACGTCTCATGCCTTACGTCTCACGTCTCACGTCTCACGCCTTACGTCTCACGTCTCACGTCTCACGTCTCACGTCTCACGTCTCACGTCTCACGTCTCACGTTCACGTATCACGTATCACGTCTCCCGTCCCCCGTCCCCCGTCTCCCATCTCCCGTCTCTCGTCTCTCGTCTCTCGTCTCCCGTCTCCCGTCTCCCGTCACCCGTCTCCCGTCTCCCGTCTCCCGTCTCCCGTCTCCCGTCTCCCGTCTCCCGTCTCCCGTCTCCCGTCTCCCGTCTCCCGTCTCCCGTCTCCCGTCTCCCGTCTCCCGTCTCCCTTCTCCCTTCTCCCGTCTCCCGTCTCCCGTCTCCCGTCTCCCGTCTCCCGTCTCCCGTCTCCCGTCTCCCGTCTCCCGTCTCCCGTCTCCCGTCTCCCGTCTCCCGTCTCCCGTCTCCCGTCTCCCGTCTCCCGTCTCCCGTCTCCCGTCTCCCGTCTCCCGTCTCCCGTCTCCCGTCTCCCGTCTCCCGTCTCCCGTCTCCCGTCTCCCGTCTCCCGTCTCCCGTCTCCCGTCTCCCGTCTCCCATCCCCCGTCTCCCGTCTCCCGTCTCCCGTCTCCCGTCTCCCGTCTCCCGTCTCCCGTCTCCCGTCTCCCGTCTCCCGTCTCCCGTCTCCCGTCTCCCGTCTCCCGTCTCCCGTCTCCCGTCTCCCGTCTCCCGTCTCCCGTCTCCCGTCTCCCGTCTCCCGTCTCCCGTCTCCCGTCTCCCGTCTCCCGTCTCCCGTCTCCCGTCTCCCGTCTCCCGTCTCCCGTCTCCCGTCTCACGTATCATGTCTCAGGTCTCTCGCCTCACGTCTCTCGTCTCACATCTCTCGTATCACGTTTCACGGTTCACTTCTCCCTACTCCCTTCTCACGAAATCGAAAAATGTAAGCAAACCTATAGCTTCGAATATAATTTCTTTATTCTTCATGTTTAGGAAATTCTGTTCATTTGCATCAGCGGAACAAAATATATTAAATGGCTTCAAACAGCCGGATTATTCAAGACGATGTTAAATTAAGTAAGTTCGATTTTGGCAACACGCCCGCACATTTTGTGTTGACAAAATCGAATGTTGCCAAAACCGAACGGTTTTTTTTCTCAACTTATTTTCAGTTATTTTTACAAAATCACTATTATTATTACCAAAAACGTTATTTTTAGTCCATTTCCGACCATTTGTATTAATTTTTATATTTTTTTCATCATGTTTTTGATGCATTTTGCACCTTTCTTGTTTTGTTTATAATGTTTGTTTTCATTTGACATATTTGCTGTTTTGTCATTCTCCATCATTTTTTTAATTGTTTTTCATAATTTTCAGTCTTTTGATTGAATTTGATTTTTAACTTTTTGAATTTTTCATCTTTTTGTCATTTTTGAGTAGGGGAGATGGGGGCATAATGGCCACCGTAAGGAAAACGCTTATTTAACCATAGAGAACAGCTGTAATATGTGAATTACATCATTGTTTCGTGTTCAGACTCTCAAATAGTCTATTGCCTAATTGGATGAAACTTGAAAAAGTAGATAAAAACGTTTCAAAATCCATTTTAAAATTTTTTGCCGAAAGCTGAAAACGAGTCACTGTAGAGGCATAATGAGAAACCCCCCGAGGCAGTATGAGCACCATTAATGAAGGCATAATGAGCGTTTTCTGCCGGGGATTCTTATCATTTAGGTGTACCTTTCTCGAAAGCTTTAATTTGTTGAAGTTTCCATTTCCAGACTGAATTAGAGAGAAAACCAACAACATTTTTGTTTAGGGTTCTGTTCACATAAACTGTTTATGTTCCGAAACATGCACCAATATCTTCTTTGAATTTTAAAATTTTGTTGATTTTGTACTCAAACCAAAAAATCATACCATGTGAACGAAGCTGAACAAACATGAAGAACATATAAAAAATATCGATAATCATCGAAAGGATCGCCAAAGTGAAGTCGTAGTAGCGTGAGTTGGTTTACACAGGGAAACATTTCTCCATTTGAATAGACTTCTTTAAAAAACCATCCAGTTTTTTTTTATCATACCATCCTAACGCACGCGTTGAAGAATATATTTCAATTTCAAGACGCTTGCTTAACACAATGATTGCCCTTATTGATTGGTAAAATAGAAGATGCGGCTGGTGATTAGCACATCTCAACTGTGTCAGCTGGACTGCCATCTGAAATCAGTCTGCTGCGAAACGAAACTGCGAATGTGCGAGATAACACATATCGACGGCAATCTGTAGCGCGTGTTCTGTCAAACTGGTAGTCGGTCAACATTCACAGATTCTGCTGGAGGTTGTTTTATTTGATTTCTCGTTCGATAAAAAAAACCAAACAGAAACTGCTCCCCGTCATGGGACGCAAAAAAGGTTTGTTTACTGATGTTGCAATTTAGCCGTTTTTATTAAGTCCTATCTTTTTTCCACGCAACCGAGCGCCAGTATCCAGCTATATTGCAATTGAGTCGCTTGTTTACTTTTATCTTTTCTTTATCTCGCAATGGAATCACAGTTTACATCACCTCGGTGGACGACCAGGAGCCGCCTTCCCCAGAACTATCGCCGGTTTCAAGTCCGGCTCCACCTGCGCTTCCGGAAGCAGCTCAGCCCGATTCGGTGCCGCCATCATCGGCATTGCCATCTGCGGCTCGTACCAAATCACAAACCGCAATCCCGTCGATAGATTTGGCCATGTCCATGAAAACCCATTACTCGCTCAGGGATTCGGAGGAATCGCTGCAAATCAATGCGACACCGGCTATTCCGTTCACCCACCGGGATGCGGCCGGCTTCAACCGAAACCAGCAGGAACCGCACGACGATAAGTCGTATGAAAGGTAAATAGTCGGCAAACTTATACATATGTACGTGAGGCGCTGCTGGATGTCGGTATAATTTAGGATTGCGAAATATCTTGATAGGGTAGCCAGTTGCAATTTCACTATTCTAAAGTTTTGAGCTCATTTGCAAGAAAAGATGTACTGTCTTGGCTTGTCTGAAAGTTACACATCATGAAAACTTGGCCATTTTTATTAATTTTGGTATCACTTGTATGCTCAAAAAATTGTTGTTGATGCAATAATCATGTAGCTCGAATGATGGTAGCGTTTTCGGTCTTGGATGTAGATCGAACAACGGTGGTTTTTTAAAAATACTCGAAGTAGCAACCAATATTGTTGATCTTTTTCAAAAAACAACTTGCTATCCGTTGTTTTGACTGGAAATTCCCTTGAAAAAGATCAACAAAACGGTTTGAAACGTCGGGAATTTAAAAAAAACCATCGTTATTTGATCAACATCCAACATTCTCGGTCGAAAACATAATCATAACTTTAAATTTTTAAAATATCTCAATATATTTAAGCTTTAAAAGGCATAACTAAAAATTTACTGGAATAATTGTTAGCGAAAATTCAAAAAACTGTCTTTTGTGTTTTGATTGTAAATCTTAAAAAAAAAATATGTTGATCTAAACCCTTCTTTTGTTTTATTTTTAAGGAAAAGCGCGTTGGATAGGAAAGAGTCTCCTCTTTAATGTGACAAGTGTAATGCATAATCATCGGATTTTTTGATAAGAATTATAGGCACAGGGAACAGACGTACAAGATTGAACAAAAGACCTTCAAAAAGTTGTGTTAAAATTTAAATGATATCATCAGAAAAAAACATTTAAAATTTACTGGAAACAGTGCCATTTGTTGCGCCGTTCAAAAGCTACAAATAAACTATTAAAGCGCTCAGTTTTCGAAAAGGCGTAATCGTACATGAACTCATGAATAAATTGACTAATATCCTAGTTAAACGAACGGTTTTAATTTATTTATAGGGGAGAATGAGGATACTTGATCCCTGGGGATACTTGATTCTTTAGCTAAATCTCGAAACTGGAATGTTTTACAAAGATCAAATGTTCTAGAAAAATGTGCCAAAATGAGCAAAATAACAATGCTTGTACCTAGTTTAAAAAATTTTAACAAAATAATTGTTTGAGTAATTGAACTTTGTTTGAAAAATTTCACAAAATGTAACTTGAAGATCTTTTTTCATCACTTTAAAATGTTCCTTACATGGAAAAATTATAACCAATATATTCATTCTAATGTATCAATCGTTCGAGCGTAAAATGAACTTCATAATGCCATATTTTCAAAGCAATGGAAAACTCTCAACTTTTTTCAGAAAAAGATTTCTAAAATGTTGTTTATGGGTAGTACCCATTGGGTACAATTGATCCCCTAGAGTTGGGTACAATTGATCCCCCTTCCAAACGGCATTTAGCTTAGCTTAGCTTAGCTTAGCTTAGCTTGATTGACTACTCACATCCACCTTGAATCGTGGAACCCGAAATACACCTTAAGATGTCTTGATAAAGGATTTAAAAGTAGTCTAGTATACTCTGGGATTGATTTCTAAATTTGGTTTAAATACGAGTCAATACATTTCGGATTCCAAGATCGCAGGCGTGGCTCAGTAGAACGAGTTCCACATCGCCAGTGGTTGCTACTCCGTGATTGACCGAGGCCATCAATTTTGTTCAGAGGTCAAATGAACGGAACCTGGGATTGGCTACACATTTACATTGCACAAAACTGATGCTCTCTCTTTGAACATCAATAACGGCGCCGGCCACGTCCTAGTAGTCAATGGATAGGTTAGAAAAAATTAGAAAGGGATGAAAGAACAACTTTGTGCTTAAGGACCGAGGTCACCTCTGCATCCTTGCAAAAAAATTGGTTGGGATTGTGGGGGAAAGGAAATAATTAGGAAACACTTTTGACTAGTGTTCAGCAGTGGTTATCAGCAATTTTTTCTCCTGAAATATATTTTTTATTTATTAAAACATTTTAGCGAAAAAAGAAACAACAATTTTGAATGGAGATTATGACTAAAACACATTCGAAGTCAATCGTTTAAACTTGATTTCCATCTTTATCTGTATCTATAATAGTTTCTGCTCACATAATTTAAAAATCGAAATGATATTCGATCTGATGTTCTAAATCATATTTATGTTAGAATTCAAAAAGGTATGAAAAGTGTAAAGAATCAAATATTTGGAGAAAAATTCGGAAATAGATTGAAAAAAAAGTGAATTGAACCATTGGAGAAATCTAATCCAAATAGAACGTTCTACCTTTTTTTTAAATAACGTTCTTGTACATTTTTGGGTACATTAGAGGAAAAAAGAAAAATAAGAACATACGTAGCATCTCACATTATATACTTATATAAAATATTCTTAAATCATTGAAAATTTATAAAAAAATAATCAAAGAAACAGAATGCTTATCCTGATGATCCTTCGAATGGTCCTCTTCTTCGTGTTGATAGCTCCGGGTCTGTCCGGAGGGCGTAGCGCTAGCCCTTTCGAATCAGTCACTTCAAACCTATTTCAATTTTCGAAATTCCAACACTCAATCTCACTTCCATCGTCAAAACGCGTGTGTAGCCTTCCTTTTTGACAGTCGATCCCCTGTTTCTCTCATTTCTTCAAATCTTGATTACTTCCCAAATTTCATAAAATTCTCTGATCCCCCTTCCAAACGGCATTTATCCAAAAACTAATATTTATCAAACAATTGTCTGAAAAAAAGAGTAAAAATAATTAATTTTCTCTTAATTATAAAAAATAGCGTCTTTAAGTATGCAATGTTATTAGCGTTGAGACAAAGTTATAGAATTTTCTTCTTATGTCTGCTATAAATTGTGAAATGAGAACAAACATGACCAAAATAGTCAATTAACATTCTATCTTGGGGTTTTGTTTGATTTTTATACAAGGATTAGGGCTTCCTGAATAAAAGATGAAGTCTCCTTCACTAGGGGATCAAATCTCCCCTAACTACAGAAAATCGCAATTTTTTTACTCCCACGAAAAAGCTTCTAGTTCATCAACGGGTTCAAGTATCGCTCTAATTTTTGGAGCAGAGAAACTTGAAGTTACAGCTGTCAGAAAATGTCAAAGACGGCGAGTTGCTAAATTTTTCCAAAAAGATATGGTGAAAATAAGAAAAGGGGATCAAGTATCCCCACTCTCCCCTATATATAAAAAGCAATTTCTGTATGTATGTAAGTTTGTTTGTTTTTTTTTGTTTATTTGTTTGTTTGTCCTCTATATACTCAGCCTTCTTAAGAGCTAGAAGTCTGAAATTTGGCACGGATGACCCCTTCTGAAGGGGGTCGTCCATACAAGACGAATATTGTTTTCGCGATATTGACGTTACTTTTCGTCGGATTGTGTTGAAAATTTGCACTTGAGTGTTTTGAAAGACGAGCAATTGATTTCATGTGTCAAATTTTGTGTAAGGGGTCAGCCAAATGGGTCGTCCGTATTAACTGTTTGCTGTTTTTGCGATATTGACGTAATTATACATCGTTTTCCGATGAAAATTGGTACACGATAGTTTTGAGTGACGTGCAATCGATTTGAGGTATCAAATTCAGTGTGAGAGGCCGACAAAAGGGGACGTCCATATTAACTTTTCAATATCTCAGTGATATTGACGTTTTTATACATCGGGTTGAGATGAAAACTTGCAAATAAAATAAATTAGGGTCAAACAGTTGATTTCACTTATCCAAACTTAAATCAGGGGTCGGCCAAAAGGGTCGTCCATATCAACTATGTATTCACTGTTGATGCGATATTGTCGTTATAATACATCGGATTCAGATGAAAATTGGTAAAAGAGAGTTTTGAGAGACGAGCAATGGATTTCAGGTATTAAATTCAGTATAACGTGCCGGCAAAGGGGGTCGTCCATATTAACCTTTCAATATTTTTGCAACATCGTCGTTATTATAAATAGGATCGGGATGAAAATTTGCAAACGGTAGTTTTCGGGGATTGATTGCTTTGAAAGTTATGGGGGGGGGGGGGGGGGTGGGGGGGGGGGCGGGGGAGGTAGTTTTGAAGGAAGGGCTATTAATTTCAGATATCAAAGATTGTATAAGAGGCCACCGAAATGGGTTTGGCAATAATTGCGTTGTTATGTAAACGATCGAGTCAAAATTCATACACGGGGTTTTTTTTGGCACCGTCAATTGATTCCTGATTTCAATTTTAGTAGCAGACGACAGAAAAAGTGGTCGTACAGTATTTTTGCAAAATTCTTGGCAATTGACTTTCATACAAACTTTTCATGATGTCGTGATTTTACGAATCTCAATTCAGAGATTCACTTAAACACGTCTGTCGCTCGCAAGAATAGATCAATGACTGACTTTGTTTTGTTTGTTTGTCAAGTGCTGCCAAAATAGCAAATGTTGTCATAGAAATTTATTTTATTTTATTCATCTACAGTGTTGCCGAATACAACTGTTATTTTATTTTATTCCTAATTAAATTTGATTTAATTTCTGTATATTCTTCATCTCATCCCTACACATGACATATTCCAAGTTGAAAGCGAAACAGAGTTCGTATGGGATCAGCTAGTTGTTTGATAAATGCAATTAGAGCTTCTTTTAATTGGCAAAATTTAACTTTTTTATGTTAGTACTACTGCAGCAGAGAGTAACTGACAACTGGATCAAGTTTTCGAAATTCGTGAACGGTTATCGAAGTCCGAGGAAACATCGGCTATGTGCAGTCGAATAAGAATGACGACCATTCTCACCCAGCAGCAAGGCCGTGCGTGGGCCCCCACGGAGATTTTTTCCAAGTAAAATTTTCAGTTCTAGAAATGAATTTGTCGAAGTAACGGAAAATTACTTGATGACATAAAGTGTTTTAAATTAAATTTTAACAAAATGTGTTAAAAAACGTGTTTAAAAATGTGTTTAAAAATAAGTGTCAGAAAGTTAGCTCGACTCCGACGGAATTTAGTCCTACATAAGGAATTAAGTCCTACATAAGAAATTTCATCTAAGGGGCCGTTCAAATATTACGTAACGCAATTTTGGAGCATTTTCAACCCTCCCTCCCCCCTACGTAATACATTCGTCTCTAAATTTCTTAGCAAAATTCACAAAGCGTAACAAATTGCTATACTCCCTTCCCCCCTCTAAAAGCGTTACGTAATATTTGAATGGTCCCTTACGACACGGTATGACGTACAAGAATTGATTCTAATTTTGATTTGACTTTCGATTTGAATTCAATAAACTTTTTGTATTGCAACTCAAATCCAGACACTTAGAAACCGTACTTCGTTTTATAGTGGGATTTTAAAGCAAACAAGCTCGAAACCAACAATATTTATTTAAAAATTCATTTCTATAACACATTCATTATTATAACACATCAACAAGTTGGTAGCCATGTGACAGGTGACAGGCGTCTTCTTTATGCTCATCTCTACATTCAAAAGGATTAACTTAATCCCCGAAAAAAAAACAAATCAAAAGGGTTTTCTAAATTGACTAAAGTCACACAATTCCCTTTTTATGAAGTGCAAAGAATCTAGAATCTAATAATCCTAATATGCAACTTTGAAAATAGATGAAAATCATTGAGAATTTTTTTACATTTTTGCCAAAACTGTAGAACAAGGCAAAAAATATAAAAAAATTCTGAAAACAAAATTATCTCCATTCACAAGATCGCAAGTAATTTTGACTTCTTTGAAAATAGTAATAAATGATATCTTTTTGTTTACTTTTTCCAATACTATAAAATACGGGAGTTTTGACGATTCAATACAAAAAAATTCTTATTAATGTCGGATATCACCGAAACAAGAGGTAATGGACAAAATCTAACAAATCATTCGAAATGAGAATTTTACAAATCAATCATTTAAACATAGGCACCAAAAATGTATTCCTCTGAGTTATTAATTAAATGTTATAAATAAGTTTTTAAAATAGTATGACTTTTTATTGGAAAACTTTTTCATTGAACTGTTAAAAAATAATCTTTGCATGTTTTGTTTTAATTTTCAAAAAAATAACATTTCCTAAGTTCATAGTTTAGTTTTTAAATTTTCAATTTCTAATTTTTTAAAATTTTGTTTAGTTAGTTTTTTTTCCTTTTCAATCCTGAATTTTTGTTTCTGGAAACATAATCTTCTTGTCATTAATCTAAAGATTGGAATAAAAAAACTTTTTTTTTATAGTATTTGACGGTGACCAAATATTCAAAGTTTGAAATTTTAAACTTTAAACGTGTCACTAATCTTTGTTGTTTTTAATCTTCTTTTAAGAAATGATCATGATTTTCAATTAATCTTTCAAAAGTTTGGAAATTGATTCAATGCATCAACTTTGAAGTTTAATGCGCAGTATCAACTAAATCAGTATTCGGTAATTTGTGTTTCAATGTTTACAACAAAACTTAGAATTCCTTATTTTAATTTTTATCAGTTTCTTGTTGATCATTCAAGAAAGCAAATTTTTCAAACTGTACTTTATCAGTTTAATCTTCAAATGATGAATAAAACTTGTAAAGTTATTATTGTTGAGTTGAAAATTAACTTTTTTTGCCTTTTATTTTAATAGCCGGAAGAATTTAATTTGGAAAAATAATAATATTTAAGACTTTGAACACTGGCATTCTTGAAATAAAATTTAAAAAAATCTTTTTAATATCAAATTTAATTCAAACATCAACTATGTGTTTTGAAAAAATTCTAGGCATCTCAAAGCGGGTTTCATTCCCGTATCAACATTTGCATCTCATTGTTCAATATTAAGTACTTCTTGCAAGTTTGAAGAAAATAGCGTTTAAGTTTAAGGATACACTATTTATGTAACTTGGCGAATGTGTTACGAAACTCCAACAGCAATTTTCTTGAAACATGCCAGCTCATACGACCTGTTCAAAACTGACCAAAAATTCTGGTTTTTTTTTCTCAGTTTGGTTTGGACAGTTCTCTTTAGTGTGTCAGGTAGCCCAGCAAAAAAAAAACAAAAAATTGTTCAAATGTTTATACGTCTCGGTGGTCGAGTGGTTAGCGTGGTAAGACGGTAATCGCTGGTCCACTGATGGCATTGGTTCGATTCCCATCATGGTACTGGGTGTTAAATGTTAATATTAAGTTGTCCACGTCATTTATTCAGTCGGTAAAGCCTAAATCGGCTAAAACGGTGTAGGGTAAGTGAGCCCTATTTTGGCATGGTCCTTTTCTTGGCATGCCAACATGTCTTTTCATGTTTTTAAGGTCCAAATTGAGCTTAAAAAAATTAAAATATATTTTCATTGCGAAGAGAATAATTTGTTTCAAATCTGTGCATACCGAATTTTTTGATTGTTTGTACTTTAATAAAGAAGTTAATTTTTTTCGATCTGCATCCGAGGAAATTATGTTGGAAATCACCGTATGAAAATCAGATGAACTCACCTTTCTAGTGCAACTGTTAAATTCATTTGCGCTTTCAAACGCGGACATTCATTTGAAAAATTTGCAATAAATACTCATGCTTACAGTTAAACTCGGCAAAAAATCAAAAAATACTAGAAAGACTAAAGAGTGAATATTTATTTAGGTTTTGAATAAAAATTTAAAACTAATTTTGTTCCTTTTCTTGGCATGCAACTTCAATCGAAATACACCACCAGTGTTGGAAGCTGGAAAAAATACATGTTCATTAAAGAGGTATTTTTGGGCTGATGTTTTCTTTAAAACTCCATTTAAAACTACGCACAAATGTTTTCATACCAATTGGGTTGTATGATAAGACCGTTGCACTCTGGTCCAAAAGGGCTAAAAGTGGAACTTTTTTCGTAGCGCCTCTGTCTTCCATCTTATCTCTTAAGTGTCTTCAGAACATTTGCTTCTTCAAACATGTTTCATAACTTGAAAGTATCAAAAGTTAGTCAAAGTCCACTGTAAAAAAATTGAAAATTCTAACTTTTTTATTTCAATAGATAGAGCTTTACTTTATACTGCAAAGTTGTAGAATACGTAAAAATATGAAACTTTGTTGAACACATAAAAACTCTATCTCTTTTCAAAGCAGAGTTATAAAGGTTTTATTTCGAAAGTTACTTAAAAGTTAGTTTTTGTTAACTTAACTATAGTTAGATGAGAATTTTCATGAACAAAACGTTCTGAACATTTGTTGGAGCATTTAAATCACACGTTTTGCACAAGATTTCAACATTCTTCGACGTTTTCTAGCCAAGTTATTGCAAATTTAAGTTTTATTATTATTCAACTTCGCGAGCGTTTATTGTAAAAATGTGCAAGTGGATTTTTGAAACTAGTACACCAAATTGAAGATTGAACTTAGTGCAACAAATTGGTGTTGGCGCCATTTGTCTCCACGCGCACATATTTGAACACAACAAGCATACGTTTGATGAGTTTTGCGTGTTTCCATACAAAAAATAGAAAAAATTATTTCCAAGCTACGCAGATGCTACTCAAAACGAAGGCAGAAGGCAGTTGAAAATAATTTTTGTATGGAAACACGCAAAACTCATCAAACGTATGCTTGTTGTGTTCAAATATGTGCGCGTGGAGACAAATGGCGCCAACACCAATTTGTTGCACTAAGTTCAAGCTTCAATTAAGTGTACTATTTTCAAAAATCCACTTGCACATTTTTGCAATAAACGCTCGCGAAGTTGAGTAAAAATAAAACTTAAATTTGCAATAACTTGGCTAGAAAACGTCGTAGAATGTTGAAATCTTGTGCAAAACGTGGGATTTGATTGCTCCAACAAATGTTCAGAATGTTTTGTTCATGAAAATTCTCATCTAACTATAGTTAAGTTAAAAAAACTAACTTTTAAATAACTTTCAAATTAAAACCTTTTTAACTCTGCTCTGAAAAGAGATAGAGTTTTTATGTGTTCAACAAAGTTTCATATTTTTACGTATTCTACAACCTTGCAGTATAAAGTAAAGCTCTATCTATTGAAATAAAAAGTTAGAATTTTCAGTTTTTTTACAGTGGACTTTGACTAACTTTTGATACTTTCAAGTTATGAAACATGTTTGAAGAAGCAAATGCTTTGAAGACACTCAAGAGATAAGATGGAAGACGGAGGCGCTACGAAAAAAGTTCCACTTTTAGCCCTTTTGGACCACTGTGCGTTGCTATCAACTTAACTCAAAAATCGCTATTTGGGAACCATGAATCGAAGGTACATTGGTATGCGTGCGAACAGCATTTGCATTGCAGTCTGCCGAGCAAATGCCACGTGGTCTCCTACAGAACACAGTGGTTCGAAGTATTAAAAAAAAACTTAGTTAAATTAAGCATCTCACAAGACTTAAGATGTTTTTCTTATCTAGAAATTGTTATATCGATGGTAATTTTGACTTTAGTTTAAAAAAAACATAATTAATTGAGTTTTGGATTCGTTTTCTATTGCTTGGGAACCATATACCTACTCAGATTTAATTGTTTTGAATTTTGTTCTAATTTTTTTCATGGAAACAGAAGTAGGAAGTTCAGGAAAATATCGTTTGCTTTCCAATTATTCCTTAAAATATTTGATGTGAGTCGAATTAAAAAAAACTGTTTTAGCAAGGTTTACATTCTAACATCTATTTGGCGTGTCAAACCACTACACAACACCCCGGGCATTTGAGGTGGCTCTTGCTAGAAGCTCATAATCTCAGCTAACAAATTCAAAAGGGCAAAATTTTGAAATACCATTCAAGGAATTTTCCAATTCCTTACTTTATGAAGCCGAACACCACAATATGAAGACAGTTGTTTGGTAGTGAAAATAACCGTATGTGTCGAAATCGCATTGCGGAATTTCTGGACTTCCGACTTTTTGAAATGAAAGCTTATTTTGTGCTTCTCTTCCAACCAAATTTCATCAATGTTTTCGAAAGCCTTTTTGTTGTATGAGTGAAGCGCGGTGTTCCATCGTCGCATAGAACTTTACGCTCAGCTGACGTCATTCTGTCAGTGGCCTTATATTCAGAATAGCCAACGATTCTGTTAACTGTCAATTGAGTATTGTTGGTAAAGATCTATTGCACATTGCTGGTGGCCAAGAATCGGATCATCGAAACGGCAAACCATTGGTACGGCGGCCAAGTAATTGGAGCACCACAGTGAGTACTTTGCATGCATTTTACTCAAATTAATGAAAGTTCCATAGAGAAAACATATTTTTGTTGAACTCTAAGCCAGTTAGCAAGTAAATTCTTCAAAGGATGTTATATGGTGCACTCAACAGGAAGGTAGGAATGTCGAAAAAAAAGGGTAAACCATGCCTTAGGTGCAAAGGTCGGGTACATTTACCCTATGTCTTTTAAAAAAAAACGATCGTTGAAATTCACAAGAGTATTTCACAGAGCTTCATAGTCTTTCGGGTATATTACCGATCTTTTGGTACTAAACATGGGCAGTTCGGAGATTTAAGCATAGTTCACCTTGAATCTGGACGCAATAAAACGGTTATATCTGGGAGCTTTGTAAACGAAATATAAATGTTATGTACCCAAAGTGTAGGTCTTTTATTGCACTTTAAAGAAAAAAAATAACAGAAAAAAATGTCCATTGTGGTTTTGATCTCGAATTTTTCGGCGAATAAAACTCATCATAGTTTGGGAGTTGGCCATGAGAAAACAAAGTGATCGGTTGTGTTTATGACAGCTCCGTGAAAATTATCTCGATAGATTTTTTTTGACTATGGAAGCGTTTTTTGAAAAATTGAATAATACGAAATTGGACCATGTGAAGAAGAAAGAAAGATTTGAAAACAAGTTCTCAAGAAGTGTATCTGTTTTTATTCAAATTTGGTTATGGCGTTACTGAAACTCGCTTCCAGTAAATTAAGCGCTACCAGATCGGCCAACAAAAGAGTTCTGTTATCCTGTTATGCTGCCTCGATGAGCCCGTTTCGATCTATTTTGTATTAGGATAATCTTATCAGCTCATTTCTTCTTGTTATTTCATTCTACAACATTTCTCCCTTTATAATGTTGATGATCAAGCATCATACATTTAAGTAGTAATGGATTTGAGAAGTCATGAAAGTAATAATTACAAAAAAAAAAAAAAAAATTTGAGCAGAGTTGAATTCTACCAGATTTGAAAATTTTGTGCACAGAAACTCAATCATGTACACGTCCTCTCTAGATTTTTCGTGAGTTGATATTTAAAACTTTGTGAAAGTCTGTTCTGTAGGATGTGATATTACACATCCGCTCAACCCGATATTTTCAAGTGCAGTTTTCGATAGAAAGTTGTTCAATTTTATGCGCCAATTAGCGTTAAAAATTTATGTGAACATTGAACTTTGAGAATGTTGTTGAATTTTGAAGCTCCAGATATTTTTTTTAGAATTATTGAAAAACCAGTGAATTTGAACCTTTCGTTCAAAAATAGAATTATTTTAGAAGGAGGACTTTAATGATAATCCATGCTTGAAACTTACTATTTCATAATGTGAGAATAGCTGGTCTATAGAAACCCAAATGTAATATTCTATATTCTAATTATTATTGCGGTGAGTATAATGTTTGTAAGTATCGTAATTTCCTAATTCCTTAACCAATGTATCAATATTCCATATTTACTTTCCCAAATGACATAAATTCATATTTAGGTCTTTACATATTCAAAATATTACATGAAGCGTTTGGTAGGGATCTCCACGCTTCATTCCGCCCCTGTATCCTGTATCTTTCGCGGTTTTCATCACATGGTTGGCCTGGCCGTAGTAATATCTGCAATGCATAGGAATATGTAACAGGTAATACGCTGAAAAGAAAAATGATAGACGCAAGTCTTCCATTTTCCAGGATGCCTACATGTTTTGGCCATGTTGATGTAAGAAGAAGAAGAAGAAGAAGAAGAAGAAGAAGAAGAAGAAGAAGAAGAAGAAGAAGAAGAAGAAGAAGAAGAATACCACTCATCATAGTTTGGACATCCTGTTCGCTGACCTTAGCCGCCATTTTGTCCCACCATCTCTTCATCTCTGTTGCATCCCGAGTCTTCCTTTCATTTTTCTTCACCTTCTGCTTGGCAATTGCAAAATATTTTTGAATAGGGCGGAATTAAGAGCAGTTGGGTGGGTTGATGTCCTTTTCGACAAAATCCACCCCATTATCTCGATACAACTGTAGTACCTCTTTGCTGTAGTGACAGCTTGCCAAATCTGGCCAAAACATTACTGGTCCTTTGTGAGATCTAATGTACGGGAGAAAACGTTTTCTCAGGCACTCCGATTCATTCTCATATCACATTTAACAGTTATATTTGAGATTCTATGTGACTTCAGTGGAAATGATGATCGTGTTATCAAACTAAATCTAAAATATGAATTTCGAAAATCGGTTCTATTAAGAAAGAGATGCGGCACTGCTTAGAAGAAATGTAACCTCTTTTAAAAAATCAGAATTTTGTTTTCCGGTAATTCCAGAATTGCTGCCAAAACTCCCAAATGACCCTCAATTTTTTTTTATATATGATTGAGAAGATTTGTTTTTCTCAATTTCAAAACTTATGAAACAATTTTGATACACCAAAGTACTCAGCTGATAAGGGAATTTTAAAATGATGTCTTTTTTCTGAGGTTGTCTGTTCAAAGCTTTATATAGGTTACTAGCTGACCCGGTGTGCTTCGCTACACCTTTCGAAAACAAATGATATTTTCAGAAATCATTCAAATTTTTATTGTTTTGTTGACATTATTTGGAATCAAATTTTAACATAATTCAAAAGAAACCGCTATAAAATGAGAACTGCAGCTGGAGTTTCAAATTGCAGTACAAAGATGATTTAAACTAATTTTCTGCATTTTGATCTACAAATTTGTGTTAAAGATCCGATAGTTTTAATTTGTTTCTTTAAGCTTCGCCCTGAAAAAGGAGGGTCTCAAATTATTCGTACGCAAACAATCAAACTTATAAAATATGGTTGTTTTTGCTTGATAAGTTCTTGATTTATGCTCAAAAACCTCCCCTGGCCTTTCCTTCACCTCCTGCTGAATGGAGGTCGTGATCTTTAATAATCATATCCATTTTTCGTTCCCAAAAATCATCTTATATCAAGTATAGTTCCATTGGTTGATAAGTTTTTAAGCTTTACAACAAAATGTTTATGGAGCCTCCTCCTTTCTTCCCTTCTCTACACTGTAAAGCGTAAGGGTCTATAACAATCGTAGAAACATATCTCGTAACCAAGTACTTTTCCATGTCATATTTGTTTCCATTTGTTGGCTTCGTTAGCATAAATTGAGAACTTATGCTAACAAAATTGTATTGGGCTTACCTCCCTCCTCCTGTGTACCTACTCTCTGAAAGTGTGTCAGTTAATCATAAAATCATACCAAAATGATTTTCCATGTTAAGTTTGGTCCATTTCTCGGATTTTGTAAAAAAAAAGTCAAATGTAAGCCTCCTCTTCCCTTCCTATATTCCCAATTCTATCATCCTGCTGGAAGAAAGGAATAGTTTCACATAGAAAAAAGTAATTTTCGTTCTCCAATACTTTTTGATGCCAAATTTGGTTTCATTTGCTCGATTTATTCTCGAGTTATGCAAAAAATTGTATGGAAGCCCCCCCTCTCCCCCTTTATATCTTTCCGCTAAAAAAATGGGGCCTCAATTTATAATCGAAACATTTCTCGTATCTAAATATCCTCATATGCCAAATATGGTTCAATTTGATCGATCAACTCTCCAGTTATACTGAAAATTGTAAGGGAGATCCCTTCTCCCCCTTTTCATCCACCTCTTTGATGGAGTGAGGGATACCAAATATTCATAGAAGCATTTTTCGTACCCAAATATCGTTCCATGCCAAATTTGGTTCCATTTGCTGTTGTAGTTCTTGAGTTATGCAGTAATAACTGTATGAAACTTCTCTTCCTATTTCTTTTCTCCCCGCTGGAAAAAGGAAGGGGTCTTAAACAATCATAAGAATATGTCACGTTCCCAAATACCCACCCATGCCAAATTCGGTTCCATTTGCTTAATTTGTTATTGAATTATGTAAAAAATTATAACAAAGGCCCCCTCCCCCCTTTATATCTCCCTACTGGAAAGAGGGAGGGGTCCCAGATAATTATAGAAATTTTTTTCGTATCCAAATACCCTTCCATGTCGAATTTGCTTCCATTTGCTTTATTAGTTTTTGAGTTATGTGTAAAAATATGAAAGAAGCCCCCTCCCCCTTTCTACTGGAAAGAGGGAAGGGTCTCAAATAATCATTGAAATATTTTTCGTATAAAAATACCTTTCCATGCCAAATTTGGTTCCAATATCTTGATTAGTTTTCGAGCCCCCCTCACCCCTTCCTATCCCCCCACTGAGAAGAAGGAGGGGTACCTAATATTCATACAAATATTCCCCGTTCCAAAATACCACCCCATGCCAAATTTGAAACCATTTGCTTGATTGGCTCTCGAGCTATGCAAAAAATTATATTTTGTTTGGGAGCCCCCCCCCCTTCCTGTTAGGGAGAGGGGTCCCAAATCATTATAGGAACCTTCCCCGGCCTCCAATACCCCCATCTGCCAAGTTTCACGTAAATCGGTTCAGTAGTTTTTGAGTCTATAGGGAACAGACAGAAAGACAGACAGACAGACAGACAGACAGAAATTCATTTTTATATATAGAGATAGATAGTTTATCTAAACTAGGGTTGCCATCCGTCCCGCAAAAGCGGGACATGTCCCGTTGTTGAATGTCCCGCTGTCCCGCTTTTTCCTCAAAATGTCCCGCTTTTTTTTTGGAAAACTTTTATATAGTTAACTGACTAACACTGTAAAAATATCAAATTTTAGTCTCAATTCGAATTCTGAGCTGTACAGAAAATCTTTTAAATACGTCTTTTTCTCAAAATAAGCAACATTTTTCATAGTTTACAAAAGACAATACTGAATAACTCTAATGATATTAGCATTACAGTACAGTGCATTACAGTTAAGTGTTCTTGGAGCCCGTTCAACCAATGTGTGATGAAAATATTGTTTAAGTTGCTTATAAAAATAATTATAGATTATTTAATTATATAGATTTTGTTTTCGCCGAAATCTTAGTTAAATTGCCATATATTATACACCACCCTTTTTGACTCAATTGTCCGAAATATAGGAAGATGGAAGATTTTTTTGAGTTTTTCAAATTTTTAAACAAATTTCCAAACAAACCAATTTTTATACAAATTACACAAAGGTTTTTTACACGGTATCAAATCCGCCGTTTACATGTACGACTTGAAATATTTTGTTAACGTGTTAGTTTGCAAAAACCGTGGAAAATATCAGTTAATGTGGCAAAAAACCGTGTAAATAGAAGTCATGTAAGAAAAACTGAGCAATATCAATCTGCGTTGAAAATAAATTCTTAATGTGCCTTCTATGAACAACTTCGGCTGATGGTAAACGTAAAAGTTTGGCTCACAATTAAGCTTTTTCAAGATTTTCCTAAATGTCCCGATTTTTTCGGCCGTGTCCCGCTTTTTTTCGTGAAATGTCCCGCTTTTTTCTGAAAGTATCTGGCAAGCCTAATCTAAACAATGAATCTAAAATCAAAAAAATCGGTCGAGATATGTAACCAGGGGAACGAAATAAATTTACTAGTCAAAAAGACCGAAAATAAATTGTTTGAAATTTGGCGAACGGCTAAGATAACTAGAGGTCATATTCTAAAGGTTTAAGGTTAAATCTTAAGAACAATCAGTTCCTAGTTTAATACACAATACATTTCGCAATAAATTGATAGTTTTGTTTCCTTTTCCCTATTATTATTGGCATCTGCGGCTGCTCAACCACATCATTACATCGTCCCTCAACTAAAATCCCACGACGGCGACGTTGGTTTCTTGGCTTTGGTTGCCGGAATGCTGTCATCGGAAACCATCTGCGCTGGCATGTTTGGTCATCAACGCTCCAACGCACAATAACGAACCTACAACAACGCAAATGGACAAACACACACAACACAAATCGGAACAAAAAAAAACGATCCATTCGATGAACGATTATACAACGAACGGAAATCGTCGACTGAAAGCAACAACAGAAGCTGGTCCAAATCTTGTGCTCGGAACTGGCCAGTCGCATCCCAGCCGGTCGCACTTTTGGCAATTTTCGGGCTTCTCTGGGGAGTGGCCTACTCGGTGCTTCCTGAGGGCCTGGTCGATCCAAACTCGCCGCTCATGAGGCTGTGGTTTCTGTTTGTTGGAGCGCAGACCAGCGGGATTTTGGTTTCGCTGACCGGGCTTCCAGATATGCTGGGCATGCTGTTCTGGGGCGTCCTGTACACCAATCTTGGCTGGGCAGAATTCGAAGGACTGCAACGGGTGGAGATTTTTCTGAGGTAAGCAAGAATTTGGTGGGTGTTTACCAAACGGCAACGAACGGCTAGCTGGCTGTGGTGGGCCGACGATGCTACGGTAGGCAGAATGGCAAAAATCGGTTTGTGCCTTCGGGATGCAGAATATGGTTCGCAACGATCGGCTTTTCGGTGGATGCGGGAAAGTGTAGAATTGCGAGGATTTGCGCCTTTTAATTTTCTTCCCACCTAACAACCGTTTTCGGTTGGTTGGTTTTATATTTTCTTCGAGAAGATAGTTGACACACATTTAGTTTAGCTAGAAACCAGTAAAAGTTTCAAGCAATGATTTTTTCTCCAGCTAAAATTTCCAGCTATATTGAATGCTGGGTAGATCAGCAAACTCAATTTCTGGAAAATCAGTAATTGAAAAGACGTAGCGTCAAACGTGGCATCATGCAACAGCGGGGTTTGATGCAACATTTGTATAACACAGCACTGATTTAATTTTTAGTTTGATATATTCTACTTAAGATATCTTGCAAAGACTGCAATAAGGAGACATTTAACATTTTCCGATGACATATAAAACTTTACCCAGTTTGATGGATTGGCCAAAAGACATCATCTAAAGTCTGTTTCACATAGAATCTGGTCGGATAAAATAGATCATTTCTCCGCAAAGAAATAACGTACAACAAAAATAAAAATGTCATTTTGTAGGGTTTTTATTCTACTTTAAGGAAAAAAATACATAAAAATCATTCGTCAGCTTTTCGGATGAATTATCGATCTTTTTTTGTGATACCACCAATCATTTTCTGCACAGTACTGCTGATAACCTCATTCGCCATCTTGATCCACCACTTTTTCATTTGAGCGGGTTTTTTCATTGTTCTGCCACATTTCTTCTGTTTGCCCTTAACTATTGCCCAATATTTCTCGATGGGACGAAAATCCAGACAGTTTGGGGGATTGATACTTTTTTCAACAAAATCGATCTTGTTTTCCTTATACCTACCACTTAACGACATCCCGGCTGTAGTGGCAGCTTGCCAGGTCCGGCCAGAATTTCACCGGACCATTGTGGAACCGAATAAATGGCAAAACCCTCTTCTGGAGACATTCTTCTTTGTTCTTTACGCTTCGCAAGGTAACATTTGTTACCGGGTATTTGTCCAAAATCCATTTTGACGTATGTTTCGTCGTCCATCAAAATGCATCCGTAGTACTTGGTCAACACTTTCTCGTACAACTTTCTTGCCCTGGTTTTGGCAACCAGATTTTGTTTCAGCGTCCTGTTGGGGTGTTTGCTTGCATGATACGACCGCAAGCCTTCTCGCAAACAAACTCGTCGAGCTGTACTTTCGTTCGTCTTAAACTTTTTCGCCAAATCACGCAAGGAGATTCCAGGATTATCGTGAACTGATCGAATTACCTTTGCTCGCAGCCAATCCATCTCCACTTTTACGCCTGGTTTGTTTTGCTCGATCCACCGTAAGGGTCTCACGGTAGTGTTGCAGCACCGAATTTACAGTCGATTTTGGGTATTTCAGGAATTTCGCGATCTTTACCCCTGACCACGTCGGTTTCTCTACGTAAGTTTTCTCTAACCTTTCGCGTTCCATCGTCGATAACTTTTGACTGACTGCTTCAATCTTTATGAAATTTTCACCACTAAGCAAACAAACCATCCGGATCAAAACACTGTCAATAGATTTGCGATGTGACAACTAGGGGTGCTGCAGTAAATGAAAAGATGCGACCAGATTCTATGTGAAACAGACTTTTCAAACCTTTTAATGGTTTCATCATCCGTTACCAAAACTTTTGGTGTAAAAGTATTTTTCGGAAAATCGTCAATTTTTTTAAAATAAATATTTTTAAAATTCAGTTACCTATCCGGGGAAAGATGCAAGAAAATGCAAATCAAAGAGACACCTTTTAAATCTCCTATCCATATGCCGAAGTATGTTTTTCATCACGAGTTTGTCAAAATTGTAATAACATTCATCAAAATGTTTATTTTTATGATTTAAGCTAGTAGTTTTTTATGGTATTTTTTACCCCTAGATGTTTGCATCATCTTTATGTTAAAAAAAAACTTAAAACATAGTTTTAGCAGAACCAAAAAAAACTGCAATTGATTTTTTGATGCCGAATGGCCGAATGGCATAACACACACTTACAAAGATGAAATTATGCGGACGTGTCGCTCCCCGGGTGATAATAATCCCAAGCAACAATTTTAGTTTTTTAAGAACCTACAGGAATGCTATGAAACTCCGTTATAAACCAACACCAAGTTTCATAAACTCCTTAAAAACATTTATAAAACGCTTATAAGCGTAAAAAGGCCCACCTACAGGAGGTTGTGAAGAGCAAAATTAAAATCACTTATAAACCCCCTCGAGTTTTAAAAAGGCTTCATTAAGAGTTATTCTAGATAACATTTGTAATGAACAATTTTTGGATTATTCCTATTCCATCTCATTGTCTTAAAAAGTATTTTATCAAAACAAAAATATTCTAAAGAAAATGATGAAGGTTCTTGCTGTCAGAATTTATTTAGAGTTGATCGGAATCAGTATTTTATTGCGATATTAATGTTTTAGCTTAAAAGATATGAAAACTCAATGCGCTCAGAAAAAATTCGAACAGTTTTCATCAAAACTAGCAAAAACAGAGTGCGCTTTAATTTGAACCTATAAAGTGATTTTTTTTTTCATAATTTCTTCACTTATATCTGGTTAAAACATACATATTTCAAATTTTAATTTTTCCACTTAAAATGGCGATTCATTAAGAATCTTATTGTTTTATTAAAAGCATTTATAAATCAAAATTCCCTTGAAGAAAGTATTTTAAAGAACACTTGTCTATATATATAAAAATGAATGTTTGTCTGTCTGTCTGTTCCCTATAGACTCGGAAACTACTGAACCGATCATCGTCAAAACTGGCATCTGAGGGTTTTTGAGGCCGGGGATGGTTTCTGTAATAATCAAAACTCCATCCGACTTAAGGAAGGAGAGACTTCCATACAAAATTTGTAGTTTTTCGAAACAAATTAAAGTCATGACATCCATTTTCTTGAGATTTTTTTTTCCTTTGGGCGGTTTGTTTTTCGTCTCTATGGTCGAGGCGTCGCGAGCCAAAAGGAAAGTAACCCAGGCATAGCATACTGATCAGTAGAAATATTTTGGCGCGTATTTCTCAACCTGGGGTTTGTTTTTCGTCTCCATGGGCGAGCAAACGTCGACGCAAGAGGATAGTAACCAAAGCACACTGTTCATTGATTGCTGGAAAATTTAACAATAAGGCGCCTGTTTCTCAAACACGTGGGGCGATATGCAACCTAGATTTGTTTTTTTCTTGCTTATTTGATTTGTACACAGCACGTGGTAATAAATGACGCCTAGATGTTACACGGATTGGTATTTTATCAATCAAATCAAAATCAATTGAAAGATTTGCAAAAATACTTCCATATTTAGTTCGTGTTAATGTAGGTAGCATTCGACTTTTCATTCAAGGAACATTAGAACATGTTCAAACATTCAACTTTTTCTGTTAAAAAAAAATTAAAATTATGTTTTCTTCTAGAAATAGTTACTTCGGCCCAAATACACAACTGAAACGAATTAAGAAATGAAAATGGGAGCTTTTTATTTTAAATAGCTCTGAAAAAACCATTGTACTTTTTGCTTACATACCAATTCAAGTACGTACTTAACATGAAAAGTGTTTTTGTGTTACATGGCTGCATAAAAGAGACTTTTGATCCGCTTTGTTTTTGAAAAGCGAGACTTTAGAACTGATATTCAACTGGACGCAAAATTTTTAAGAGAAATTTTTAGTTTACCCTTAAATATTCTCTTCTGTCAACTTACACGATGGGGCAAGGGCAAACGTCGAACTTTTAAGAAATTCATCTTCAAAATGATTCAATATGTTGGAAAGACCAGAAGGGTATTCCGAATGTTGAAACTGCAGCGGATATTGAAAATTCTTAAATGTCTTTGTAAATGAAGGTCATTCCCTTTGGACAGCATGCGTTAAAAGTGGAGTAACAAACATAAATTTATATTGCAGGAATACTGCAGATATATCAGTGAAACTTGATAGAACAAAAAACAGGAATTCGTATTGAATCCATTTTGAAGCCATTACTCTGACGCATCTGAAAATAAGCTTTGCATTGACACTTGCCCCAATATACGGGACAAATGTAAACTTAGAAATTTGTTTTTGCCTACATTTTTGAATATTTGACTTTCAAAGAGAAAATAAAAAAAACGCTGAGAACTTATTTAGTGATGCAACTGATATTTTTTTAAATATTTATATGTTTACCGTAGTAAATTTATTTAAAACAAAAGAAATTTGCACTGTATTTAAAACATAACTAATTTAATATATTTTTCATTACCATGATAAGTGCTGTTTGGGTATTGAGCCGGTTAAATTTGCCTACCTTCTTCAACCAGTGGGGGACAAAATTGAAAAAGATGAGAGCTCCCATGTAAATTTAAGATAAAGAGCTTTTCAAAGAAGGGACCATATTTAAAAAGGTTTTTTGGGTACAGAGTACAAATTTCAGATCTTGAAAAACGAGTTTAGAGATCAAGTTTCAGTAAATAATATAACCATCTTTGAATTGCTATTCAGAACTGCAGCTGCAGCTCTCATTTCAAAGTTTTTTTTTTTTTTTTTTTGTAAATCTTTATTTGAAACGGCTCATACTTTCAGGTTTTAAAGAGCCAAACTCGTTTTTGTTTTTACAATTATGTGCTTAGCTTAACACTTTTATTTTAAAGAAAAAGAGGATAAGAAAGGGAAACATGAAAATAAAAAGAATTATAGGCGAAGATCGATAGCTTTTAGAAAAAGGTAGATTTCGAACATGTAGTCCAAATCTAGCACTGCTAGTACATCTCTCACTGGAACATTAGGTGGTTTTCCTCGGGCCCGAAGGGAGTCTATTAAATTCGTTCTGGCGACAAGATGGACCTCACACGACCAGACAATAACTCATTTCAAAGTTGTTAGTTCTGAAGTATGATGAGGTTTGATTAAAAAAAATGCTCTCTAAAATCTAAATTTTATTAAATTTTTACAAATTACATTTATTTCCGGAAGGTGTAGCAAAGCACAACGGGTCAGCTAGTACTTTATAAAATCCTTTTTGCTTTTTATATAACCAATCAATCTGTTTACGGATTTTCTCAGAACTAAAAATTCGGACATAATAAAAAAGATTTTTTTTTTCTGATTCTTTTAACCAGTATACCTTTATTTATTTAACCATCTCACAATACGTTGATAAGATAATTTCTTGTCCGAAAACAGAACTTGGAGGATCGGAAACAAATCCGCATCATGTAACCAGAAGAAGCGTTTCAAAACAGGAAGCACTGCCCGGCGGGGCTGCAAACAACAGGACACATCACCGTTTGTTTCGCACTGATCCGTTCACCACGAACTTATCCACCAAAATTGTTCAGCATGTTGACTTCAGGTACTTTGAGCAGGGTGATTCTGTAACATTTTGTGCCACAAAGTCTCGGAATAGCCTATCAGCCGAAAAAAAAACTGAAGATTTCTACTGCCTATACTACCTTGATGATAAATTACGGAGCTGGAAATAAATAAAGTGTTGGTTTGCGCTGAGCTTTTCCGTTCTGTATAAAAATCATCATCAAACTTACCCATATCTTTATCTTCGGTAGCCTACAGCAGGATTATTTCTAAAGACTTCATATATTTTAGAGAAAAGCGATTCACATCGAGGCGAAAACAACCTAACTTCAAAATGTTCAAGCAGTTTGTTTACATTTTGTTCCTCCTGCCGTTATTTGGTTCTTAAAAGGGGTATGTAAAGGTTTTTCGACGAAAAATTTGTATTTTGACAAATCAAATAGGGTTTCTCAAAGTACTAATTTGTTTACATTCTGTTCCTCATGCCTTTATTTTGGCTTTATGAAGTCATTACCAAGAGAATACTGGTATCATTAAAACTTTTGGGTTTTGTCATACGCTTTTCGTATTTTGACGAGTCGAATCGGTTTTCTTAAAAGTTCAAATATATGGTTTTATTCAGAAGTATTGAAATTGCTTTATAAGACTCTGGAAAACTCTTATGAAAAACCTCAAATAAATTAAGTAAGGAGTTTTATAAAAAGTTTTATAAAGGTTTTGTAGCTATCTGGAAGGACAGTTATAAAGCGTTCTTATTGAAATACAGTCGAAAGCAATAAATACTATACAAGTATTTTATAAAACACTATCGCTTGCATACAAAACCTTTTGGAATTAAAATTGTTACTTGGGAATACTTCCTCAAGGTGACGCAGGAGATCCTCCGACGCCCATGAACATCTCTCGCGAGAGAAGTGGCTGCGTCCCAGTAAACATGAATCGGTAGAGAGGGAACTCAAATCGACAGAGGGATCGTAACGATCTCTCTGGCGATTCTGCATCATCTAATCGGCAGAGAGGAACACACCATACACGTGCCTTTGGTGAGTGCCACGAAATAATCTAAGACACGCCATACAGAGAAACACACGAACACAATCCGAATCGTGTTTGTATGTTTCCCTTCGAGACGCGTGTTTGCCTGCCTGAGAAGTCGACTGCTATGATTGAAAGCACACATATAAAACACGGGGATAAAATGAAAGAACACCGTACGAGTACGATTCAAACTGATTTCGCATGTAGGTACGCATTCGTATTCGTTGCCTCTAGGTATCTCGGCAGGACAAACCGAATGAGAATATTTGCGTTCTTGGAGTGTCGCCGAAATTAAGCGTTTTATTCTAAGTTCGGTGACTCAACTCTCAATTTTTTTGCATGCTCTGGTAAATGGTGGATAATGTGCAACACGAGACCCCATAGTGGTCATATCACCTCTTATTCACAACTCCTATCTCTACCTCCCCGCGGTGCCGGCTGGGATGCGAGAAACCTAAGCGGAGATCGGGTACCCAACCCCGGTGGATGCTTTGGTCGCATGCAGACTGAGAAGGTGGCCACACGCGTCTGTTCCCCAGGTCAGGGGCGGCTCAAACAGCGTCTGTCTCGCAGCGAGCGGCTGAATTAATGAAATGCGGCTCCTGCCATCTAAGTCCAAGATGGCAGCCCCATCGCGGGATAGGGACTTTAGGCTAACCACCTACTGTTTCCGACTTGAAATTGTTACGGAATCCGAAAGAAATGACCGAGCTGGAACTTTGGCGACGACTTTTAGCATGAAAACACGGACTAGAATTGGAACTTGGAACGTTTTAACCCTTGCCCAACAAGGCAAACTGGCACAACTTGCTAGAGAGGCTAGCCGCCTAAAGCTTGAAATTCTGGGACTGAGCGAAGTCCGTTGGCCTAACACTGGAGAACACAAGACACAGTCCGGGCAAGCACTGCTTTACTCTGGCATACGAGAAGAACATGCTACTCGGGAACGAGGAGTTGGTTTCCTGTTAAGCCCGCAGGCCTACGCGGCCCTCATTAGATGGGAACCGATAAACGAAAGAATAATCGTAGCCAGATTCAGAACACGGGTTAGAAACCTTACAATGGTCCAGTGTTATGCGCCAACTGACGTTGCCGACTTGCAGGAGAAAGAGCAGTTTTACAGTCAACTGAACAGCGTGGTTGAGAGAATTCCGAAGGGTGACATTCAAATCTATTTGGGCGACCTCAACGCAAAGATTGGCTCCGACAATCAGGACCTTGAGCGCATCATGGGGCGCCATGGCCTAGGACAGATGAGCGAAAACGGACGGAGAGCTGTTTGTAGAATTTTATGGCAATAACAACATGGTGATCGGTGGATCGCTCTTCCCCCATCGACCAGCACATAAGGTCACTTGGGTATCCCGAGATGGCCGAACAGAAAATCAAATTGACCACATCTGCATCAGCCGAAAATGGAGAAGGAGCCTTCTTGATGTCCGCAACAAACGAAGCGCAGACATTGCATCTGACCATCACCTCGTCCTTGGCGAAATACGACTGAGAGTTGCGCGTGTCCAACGGCGCGAGGAGAAAGTCGGGTGTCGATACGACGTCCGCTGGTTGGAAAATTCAGAGGTGAAAAGGGCATACGTTGAACAGCTAGAATCCGGAGCCTCGGAGCTGCCGACAGACGGAACAGTCGAAGAACAGTGGTGCGGAATCAAGAATGCCTTTATCACGACGAGCCATGGTACTCTCGGTAAAGTTTGTGGAAGAAGAAGTGAATGGATGTCGGATGAAACTTGGAGGATGGTCGATGATCGGAGAAAGGCGAAAATCGGAATTGAGCAGGCATGTACCGGGTCAGCCAAAGCAGCCGCCCGCTTACGATATGCGGAGCTGGAAAAGGCAGTTAAACGAGCTTGTCGACGAGACAAGAGAGCCTGGACAAACTCCCTAGCTGAAGAGGGAGAAAGAGCCGCCGCCAATGGAGATATCCGATTACTTTATGACATTTCTCGCCTCCTCAGCGGTGCAAGGACTAATGCTTGAATGCCGCTAAAAGACCGAGCAGGTCAGTTATTGACCGATCGATCAGATCAGCTCAAACGATGGACTGAGCACTTCGAACAACTCTTCCGAGTCACGAATAGCAATGGCCAACAGAACCGGCAGCTAGAAGCGCCAACAGTAAGCCGCATAAATGGCGTCAACTCGGAAGCGCCCTCGCTGGCTGAAATAGAAGCGGCAATCAAAAACATGAAATCCAACAAAGCACCTGGGATCGATTGCATCCCTGCTGAAATGCTGAAAGCCAACCCTGCCCTGTCAGCACAAATGTTGCACCGTCTTTTCGCTGACATCTGGGATACTGCATCATTCCCGGCCGACTGGATGAAGGATATTCTCGTAAAGGTCCCGAAAAAAGGAGACCTGACAGAGTGCGGTAACTGGCGAGGCATAACGTTGATCTGTACAACCCTCAAAGTACTCTGCAAAGTGATCCTGAACAGGATCCAGGAGAAAATCGACGCTACACTCCGACGGCAACAAGCTGGATTCCGATCCGGACGATCATGTGTGGACCACATCACAACACTACGAATCATACTGGAACAAATCAACGAATTCCAGGACTCTCTTCTGCTGGTTTTCGTTGATTTCGAAAAAGCATTCGACCGACTAAACCATGAAAACATCTGGGCGGCTCTAAGGCGACGAGGGGTCCCAGAGAAACTATTCCATCTCATCGAAGCACAATACGAGGCATTTTCGTGCAAGGTCTTGCACGATGGTGTCTTGTTCGAACCAATCCCGGTAACTGCTAGAGTGAAACAAGGATGTATCTTATCACCGCTACTTTTTCTCATCGTAATGGATGAGATTTTGACTGGATCGATCGACTGTGCACCGAACCGAGGATTGCCGTGGAATCCTTCAAAAATGGAGCAACTGAACGACCTTGACCTGGCTGACGATATTTTTTTGCTCGCCCAAACACAACCGGATATGCAGAGCAAACTCGACGACATCACCGAAAGTTCCAAGGCAGCAGGTCTCAAAGTCAATGTCGGAAAGACCAAGTCGATGGAGATCAACACAGCAAAACCCTCCAGTTTCATGATAGCTGAGCAACAAGTTGAGAATGTGGAGTGCTTCCAGTATCTTGGTAGCCAGATAACGCCTGATGGTGGTACCAGAAAAGACATCGAAACCCGGATCAGAAAGGCCCGATTTGCGCTTTTGAGTCTCCGAAACATCTGGCGGTCACGCCAGATCTCTCTACGAACAAAAATCCGAATCTTCAACTCAAACGTCAAATCCGTATTGCTGTACGGGTGCGAAACTTGGTGCACGTATGCGGTAACGACGCGAAAACTGCAAGTATTTGTAAACCGCTGCCTGCGGGATATCATCCGCGCTTGGTGGCCTGGCAACTGGATCTCGAATGAGGAACTACATCGCCGGTGTCATCAAAGGGCGCTAGAAATCGAGATTCGGGAACGTAAGTAGAGATGGATTGGGCACACGCTGCGAAGAGATGAAAACGAGATTTGCAGAGAGGCGCTAGATTGGAATCCAGAAGGACATCGAAGAAGAGGCGGACCCAGAAACTCATGGCGGCGAAGCCTAGCCGCTGAAATCCGAACTGTCGACGAGAATCTTGACTGGGACCAGGTGAAGACGTTGGCTCCGGATCGTCAACAGTGGTGGTCTTTTACCACGGCCCTATGCTCCGGAGGATCGGCGCGGGATCATTAAGTAAGTAAGTAAGTCTGTCGATTTCTGAGAGAACGCGCGAACTGGAGTGCTTCTTTGGGAAGGCGGTACAACGCCCAAAGATCTTGAAAACATTTTTGCATGGTAAAATTTTCAAAATGTCCAAATTTCTACTACTTTCTCCCAACACCAGTGAACTTGCTCTTACGGGTTGTTAAATTTTTTGAGTTCAATCCTAATAATCTTTTTCTTACATGATTACTTTTCTTGGCCATCATTGGAAGTTATACGTTGTACATTAAAAAGATTTTTCTATTAACTTCTTAAAACTTTAAGAACCAAAAAAAGCTCTTTTTTTTTGTTTTTTTTTATGAGGGATGAATCCTGGTGTTAAAACCCTTATGACCAAATTAAAAAAGTTCTTTTTTCTTCCCATTCTTCACAGGGAAATGGCGCTAGTCAACATTATGCTGCTGGCCGGGATCGGGCTGGACTACGACTCCCTGAAGAAGCTGTTCCGTTTCATAATGCAGTTAACCATAATTCCGACGGCAGCCGAAGTGGCCAGCATCACGGTTCTGTCCCGGTATCTGCTGGATCTGCCCTGGCTTTGGGGGGTGCTACTCGGGTAAGCTTCATGACCGCAAAATTTCATTCAATGCCTGGTTTGAACTCCTAGTATGAAATCAGGAATTCTGAAAAGTAACTGAATATAAATAGTAAATAGATATTTTTTCCAAATTTTAAAAAGTAGGTACTAGTTTGACTGCAACTGGATTAATGATTTTGATTTTTTTTTCGAACATGCTGTAAAAAAAAAACTTTCACCCTACTAACGGTGAACTAACTTTGCTCCGTTCTTTTGATGGTTTACCAAAGCAGAACCTAAGCTAGAACGGTGCAGTCTTCTGGGTTACAGAAAAGGCTAAAGAGTAAGAAGGGTCAAACGTTCCACACTGAAGACTCTTTTTTTCTTGAGATTTTCTCTCAGAATGACGGCCAGTTATTTTTTATTTAATTTTTCGACAAATCAGATATAAAGCGTAATTTTTTAACTAATAAATTGAATGTTATGCCAAAAATGGCATCTTTGATGAGTGTCATAATTGGTGCAAGGAGCTGTCGAGGTTGACATTGTACGTATTTTACTTAAAACATCACGCATATTACTCACAGGCTGTATGTATAAGAAATTTGGGAAAGAACCCAAAAGATTTGGAAATATACAATTTCCAATGTCTAAATTTTACACAAAAGTTAAGTTTTAAATTTACGTGGACTATCCCAAAAAGTCAAACGTTTTTTTCTGTTTTATTGTATTTAAAAAAGAGCCGAGCGTTTTTGACCCGACTGACCCGATGCCAGGCATGACTGATGGGCATCTGGTGGTGAAAGAATGAACGGCACACAATGGACGAGAAACCTTCCTAATCGGAACCGGGAGAAATCTTTTAATTTGGTTTTAAATGCACTTTTGCCACTTTGCAAAGTGGTAAGAAAGCAGCAGCTCTCGTAGCGGGTCGCCCTCTCGGTTAAAAGGGGCCAATTGTTCCTAATGGAAGCTGGCAGGTCCCATTGAAAGCCACATTAAAAGCAGCCTCTAACTAGAACGGAAACCTGTATGCCCGCTAGATGCTTTTTTGTTTACAGGATATACTCTAGCAGTGCTTTTCTGAAGATTTTCAAAGAGCTCATTGAGGTTTTGCTTCCAAAGTTCGGTTTCTGTTGCACAAAGAAACACAAAAGCAAATTTGCTTTTAAATTCTGTTGAGTGCTTTAAAGTAGGTACTGATTTGGTGATTGGTTGTAATTTGTTAATGTTTCATATAATCTCTTATTTATTCAAGTTATAATTACTCTACTTTCTGTTAAGTGAAATATCAGTGCGCCTAGCAGAGACCGACAAAAAACACACAAAAAAAATATCGTGGAACACAAAACCTAGAGTGCTGACTGCTGGCACATAAATTCCTGGTCGCGACACTTCAGCACTTCAATTGTGTTGAGTTGCATCAAATTAACAGGACACAGTTTCCCGTTGTTGTGTGTAAAGGATAAAGCAGGCCATACATTACCCAGCAAACATTTATAAAGGTATAACGCAGGAACAACCGAATTATTCAAACAAATATACCAGATGAAAAGATTGTATTAAACTTACCAAAATAGCATATAGCTACAAAAGTGGAGGCGATATATCTACAATGAAAAGATTCCAACGATTCAATTTCCCACAAAAGCAAAATAAACGAAAAAAAATTTCCCCGACCGAGATTTGAACTCCAGTCCTCCGAGTTCGCTGTCCGATATCCAACCACGACGCTAACTCTTCAGTTGGTATGATCCACGCTATAGCTCTATAGGTGAAATTTTCTTTTTACGAACCGGTCAAAAGAAGACACCGGATAGAGTGTCCCACCCATTTATCGTTAATCAGTTCACTCAAATCGTAAATGTCGAATTAGCATATTCTCAACTTTTTGGAGACATATTTACGAATTGACTAAACTGCTATCCGATTCAACTGTTTTTCGGCAAAGCTTGTCGTAAATGAATGATAGAAAATCACTCAATACCAACGTGTGTACGATGGTTATTGAAAATGTGTTACTAATCGATTTGGATTATCATTCCTATTACGATTTCATGTTAGCTGGGTACACAAATGGCGTGTGCAAATTCGGTGTTTGACCACGACGATTGTTCGACTCTTTGCTCGCCCACACACGATTCAAATATTTTTCGCGCGAACACAAACGATTGTTGGCGAAACAGCAACAGTAGAAAAAAAACTACCTCCATCCTTGGCTGAGTAATTGGCACAAAATTTGTACAAACAGCACCATACACCATGCCACAGAGGGTTGTTTGTACAAAATATTTCGATCCGGACCGATTTTACTCAAACCGTTTGCGCGCTCATTCGAACAGTGCCATACCCAATGCAAATCGTGGTCAAAGCGACAGAATTTTATCGAATTTAAACGCATTTGTGTAAATTTTTTTTTAGGTTTTATTTTTGACACTTTACCATCATTATGGCATTCGTGTCTAGCATTTGTGTAAATGTTGTAAAGTCTTTGGTCCGCTTTACGCAAGATACCCGCTCAATTATGCCACGCGTTGTATATCTGGAGCTAACTCGCTCGCGTTCCGAGATTTTTTTGGGCGACGAACATGTTAAGGAAAGTCTTGGACTTTGTATGACACCACAAATCAAAGCTACGCGATCTTGAGGCGCGATATAATCCTAATCTGGACTTATACGTCTATTGAGGCGTAAAATGGTTTAAAGTAATCAGCTACTATAACTGACCATACTAACATGACATTTAGAACAAAATTTCGTTCACCTTAGGATACCCTCCAATATCTCACACATCATCAGAATTTCAGGAATACAAGGTGATAAAAGCTTAAAAAAGGATGTTATAACGCAGCTTTACGACCTTCTTCGGAATTTGTCTTGATAACCTGCCTATGACTCCGGTTCGACATCCTCTCAGTGGGTTTTCTGAGAACTGACGCCTCCCATCCGTTCCAATCCGACGACCTTTCCTGAGGCAAGACGCCTCCCGGTGTTTCCAAATCGACGGCTTCCACTTGGTTTTCCGGTCCGATGAGATTCCTAGGCACTGACTTGATGACCCTCCGTAAGTCATTCAGTGGCTACGCCAACCTTTTATGGTTTCCGTTTCGACGACCTACCACTGGCTCTTGCCCAAAAACCGACCATGTTTGGTTCCGTATCGAGGCACTTCTTTCGCCCAACCAATGACAACTTATCCAACGACCTCCCATGTCCCCTGGCTTATTTATCTACACCTAGCTTCCTGGATCAACGACTTTCCAAATGGATTCTGGTCCGACAATCCTTCACGGTTCCCGGATCGCTGGCCGTTCAATGGCCCCGGTACAACGACCACCCAATGGCTCTACACCGACGATTTTCAATACTCTGTCGGAAAAAATAGCATGTTCTTCAATCTGTTCAGTCCGTTCAAGTAGTCTGAACTGATCAATATTTATCAAATGTCTGGTTAAATTTTCTAGTCGGGCTACACCATCAATCGAAGCGCATTTGGTATCGACATTGCTCGTTAATTTTCAAGTAGCCAAAAATCGAAATCGAGTGTCCAGTCAGTGTGGTCAGTACAACTAACTTTCCTGCAACAAGAGGAAGCTAAAAAACTATCCGGGAATGGTCATGACGGGATTCTAGAGATATTTTGAAAGTGTTACTTAATCGGCACACGTTTCGGGGTCTTCTGTACCAGTCTAAAGTTGGTGAAAAATGAAAAAGGAGATTGGAGTGCCGCCTAGACCTAAGGCCTTATTCACCGCAAGTTTTTTGGTTTTGTCTTGTCCTACGGAGCTCGTGACCTATGCGATGGTTCAAACTGCTGGAAACTTTTGTTTCTTTGACATCGGCATCTCGGGTTGTTACACTACCTCTGTTTACTGCCCAGTTGCAAAAGTCTTCTGCTATCACTACAGGGCTTCATCCTTTCAGCATGAGTTTAGCAGCTGCAAAAGCAGTTCCTTACGGTAAAGCGCCCATTCACTTAGACAGCAACTAAGCATGACCTGTATGCTACCCTGTGAGCACTTCTAGGCGAGAGTCTATACCCTTCCGGAAACGGCTAAACATAACAAATTAATATCTTTCGATCCGTTTGCTCCAGCACTGCCCCTTTCCAACATGGTAAGTGTTCAAAGTCTCAAAAACAGAGGCACTGCTGCATCTGGTCTATATACTGACCTCTCAGTTCTGACACTATCTACCATCCACCACCATACCACCAATACGTTACTGGTTGCTGATTATGAGTGGCAATGTGCATTTCAGCGCTCGCCTTTTTAAACCTCAATGTCCACTGGGTCACTGCTCATGTCATTTATGCATTCTTGAGCTATTCCCTAGTTGCTGGAACATTCGATGCAGCTCGAGTTGTCACTTGAAGACCAAGCGAGATTTCAACTTGCACCTTCTAGTCGTTGCTCTTTACCACAGGGTGCTTGTTCAGATCGGTAGGCAATTTAGAACGTGGGAAGGCAAATAACAATTTATACCATATACAATTTTTACTTTATACCGTACATTGGACTGAGTTCTTCTTTTAGGCAGGTAATTCATAAACGAAGTTCTTCTGGACTTTGACTCCTGAAGTGACGCTGAGAAGCAACCAATTTTGCATGTGTTCTTTGGCATTATTCCAATCTGTACATTACTGGTATGCTAGACAAACTCTTACATCTTACGAGTTGAAGATTCGGGAACTGGCGAGACCGCCAGATGTCCCGGAGTCTTGCAAACGCTAATCAGGCTTTTCTGATCCGGATTTTGATGGCTTTTTTGGCCCCACCATAAGGCATTATCATCCTACCAAGATACGGGATGCACTCCATTTTCTCAACTTGCTACCATTAGACGACTTGGTCTTTCCGACATTAACTTTGAGACCTGCTGCCTTGAAGCTTTTGGTGATGTCGCCGTGGAGGTCTGGGTTCATTGCAAGGATACAATAGGGTTGAGTCGAAGCTGGTCCTTTTTTGCCTTCTTTGTTCACGAATCCATTGTGAAAGCTTCACATTGGTGCCTCTTTTCTTCTAATAAGCATCTCACACGTTGATCTCGTCTTCAGGCTTCCAGGGAGCTAGCACGTTCTAGTTGAGTATTTTTCGTTTGACAGTTGTGAAGGAAGTTATCGTTTTTGGAGACTCTCTTAGTAATACAGTTAAGTTAACAATTGGTGAACTCCGCATACAACAAAATCAATCAAAATCTTGTTGATGAACTTTGATGTGTTTTGTGTTTGTCAATACATTCACTTCATAACAGTTCATACGAAGCCATGGGGTCCAGGTATGGTGTTCGCGTTGCATTGGAGATTTGTCGAACCTAATAATCTAAGAATGCATGTGAGCACATATATACTTAGACACAAACTGCGGTGAAACCGTGCACCCATGGTGGATAACCAACATTCAAACATACATACATACATGCTTGAATATAATTGTTCTTATATTCAGTGTCATACACTCAAAAGAAAAACATAGTAAAATTACTAAATCCGTGGTTTAAATGAACAACACGCAACCATATTTTTGAGTCAATAATGTTTTGTTCTTGATATTACCATGCGCATAGTAATTTTACTTTATGTTGATTTTGGCTGCGCATAGTAATTTCTACTATGTGCATAGTAAAATTGTCAATGAAATCATGAATATTTTTTACATCATGCATGGTAAAATTTAAATGTTTCATAATAAAACTAGTATGTGTTATGATATAAATAAGTACATGTTGCTTGATTCGACAACAAAATTACCATGCGCCATGGTATAACTATATTGCAGCACGATAGGAATAACACTCTTTGCGATTTTTTCGAGATCTGGAAATAATTTATTTTCAAACAAATTACATTTTTATTTTTTCGTAACAACTATCACAGCACGATACAAAGGTCCACCCATAACTTTGATGATTCATGGTCAGGCGCTGAAAAAATTTATACAAAATCACTTAATGAGCAGATTAAATTTGGTAATTGTTGTACTAACGCTGGAATCGATATGGATGTTGGCAGTCATCTTGAGACCAACGATCCAGAAAGTGGGCAAGGATTATTCTTCCGGAAATTGCTATGCTCCCGTTAATCCTCAGCGGCTGGTTGGGTGGGAGATCCCCACGGCCGGGGAACTCAGGTTGCAACGAATGGAACAGCTAAAGATAAAAAGAAAGATAGGAAAAACATTTGATTCAAGAAAATAGAAGAAAAAAATCTGTTAGCATATTCCATAAGCAGTAAATCAGAAGTAACAAAAATAATTTAATTTAAAATTTACTCACCTCATCACCTGAGGGAAAGCGTTTCCCGATCCGACAAATGGACTAATTCCAATCCTCACACCACTTGCGCCGGTCACCTGGTTAGTTGAAACGTCATATCCACCTTACGACGTACCCGCACAACAATTTTGTCCGCGTTCCGAAATCCCGACCGGCTGACCCGAAAAAAACACTCGACCGAAGTACAAAGTTCTATGAATTATAATGAGCACAGTATTTTCGACAACACGAATGACGGTGTTTCAACATTACCATGGGCATAGTAATTTCAAGAACACGAATTGTGTAATATCCGAATATCATGCGCATGGTAATTAAGCCACGAGGAAATTACTATGAGCTGTCAAAGTAAGCATAGTAAAAATACTATTTCGTAGTATTATCGCCCAGATTTTTGGTAAAAAAAAAAACTAAATCATGGTCGAAAATACTAAATGATGGATATAGTAAAATTATCATGACTCTGTATTAGAAAAACCCATGCAATTTTTTCCGTGTACAAATTTCCTGAAATCTGATACACTCAACCGAAAAAGGAACGTTAAATTCACCTGAATTTTCACGTAGGCATCATTACGTGAAAATGTACTCGATTTACGTGAAGCAATTGAAAGCAAATCACATGATTTTTATGTGAAATTCACATAGATCATCAAACATAAAATCGCATTGAAAATGATAACTCAAGTCATTAAAACCGTTACTGCGAATCGTAATTCCAACTAACAAGTAAAAGGTCGTAAAAATCGTTATTCGATGTCGGATTGAATGGATTTAATCGGATATGATAAAAAGTCCGCCATGTTTGCACATTTTGAAGACGACTTCGTTCCTTTTTTTCCCGGGTGGGTTAAGGGGATTTTTTTTTATTATCTGACAATTTGCGCCGGGGGTCTTCAGATTTTCCCCAAAATTGAAAATTTGGTTCATTTTTGCGACTTAAAAACATGTGTATTTTTTCAGATTTCTAACACTTTTATTTTTTGAGTTAGCTTCGGTTTGATTTTTTTGAAAATAAAAAATAACCATTTTTCAAAGCTACATAACTCTGTTATTTTTCAACGAAAATTATCAAATAGCACATCAAAATGCATTGAAATTTTAGCAGCTTTCCAATTAAAATAGTTGAAAAAAATTAAATAATGACCTTCAACATGAAAAGCTGTAAATAAACTTTAAATGGCGTCTAAAAGTACCGTCTGCACCACCGAATATTTTGCAAAAAATACCATTGTATAGCTCAATTTATGATGCAACTTTCATCTGAAGACACCAAAGTGGGCCATCAATTCCTTGAAGAGTTATGAAAGAAATAATGACAATAAATCTCTTTTTTTGCGACGAGAACAAACAATGGTCGAACAACTGCACTCACATATGGAGGTAGCGCGCACTTCTTACAACATGGAAACAAAAGAACTTACCAAAGCAGGTCAAATACACTACTTTTTCGTGCTTTGTAGAGTATTTGCGGCATAACTGGCTTTAAATTTTAACCAAAATTCTTAGTATCGTATTGTTAATGAGATATAACAAATAATGGGAATGTTGCTTTTACAACCTGGTTATATGGTATATAACTTATTTACTTTTCGATCAAAGATCATTGTGAAGCATAATCAATGCCAATAGTAGAACGTTCAGTCCCTGTGTTTGGGATCACACAGATGTGTTTAAAAAATGAAATATAGACGTGCTTTACATAGTTTTTATATCGGGAGCTAAGCACTGGACACCAAAATGTAGAAATAATCGAAGAGCTCAGTATGGCCAGCCCAGGCTGTAAAAAGCATCGTTCCCATTGTAGGTAATATGGCATTGAAAATATGATACTTTTACCGTATTCGTATTCTCCATTCGCCCAGTTTTGAGGTTAACCAGTCTTCAGTGTTCCACCGTCCATTTTAAATCAAATCTGGGGAATTACGGATGCAAAACTGAGCGCATAAACTTCTAATAATGACAGCAAAATTCGCAAAACTTGTTGTGACCTGGTGCAAAACTGGGTATAAACGTTATTAGATTTTTGAATATAACATGAAGTCAGTTTAGCTGCAACACTCTACCGCCCCTACTTTTATAACAGTCCCATATGCAAAAACAAGCAAGCGAGAAAATCAGCTTTTTCTGTTATGGAATATATTCTTAAATTATGACCACCACTTTCAGCATAACGAAAATCGTTTCTAGGTTGTCATAATAAATCGCAAGACCTGAAATTTTCGAAATTGGGTTATTGGTAAGGTAATTGGTAATTGGTAATGTCTAAGATTTAAATTTGATCGTTTTTGAACTTCTAAATTTAATTTTCAGAAAAAGAAACATACTTCTGGAAAAATATCGTAAATTCCACATTGTATGTTGAATCTTTTTACGATTTTTGATTGCATCCGATAGTTTTTCGCTCAGAAAGTCATTTCTAAGGAAGTCAGACCTGTCTTCGAAAACTAGTGTGCATTATTCGACATCAAGCTAGTTTTATTTTTTTAAATGATTCAAAGCAATAAATCAAAGACTATTTCGCCGAAAGAAGCCTTGAAAAGTAACCAAATCCGTGGTATTTCACATATGAGAGTGTTATTCGGGTATATTTCATATGAGACAGCCACAAATTGATAATTTTTTACGAAACTTCTAGAACAAAACCTCTTTTTTTAGTGTTTTATTTTGAAGCTCTATGTATACCTAAAATGACGAAAATTCATATGGGACTGTTATGAGAGTAGAGGCAGTGTACAAAGCACGAAAAAATAGTGTTTTATACCTGCTTTGATAAGTCCTTTTGTTTCCATGTTGTTAGAAGTGCGCGCTACCTCCATATGTGAGTGCAGTTGTTCGACCATTGTTTGTTCTCGTCGCTAAAAAAAGAGATTTATTGTCATTATTTCTTTCATAACTCTTCAAGGAATTGATGGCCCACTTTGGTGTCTTCAGATGAAAGTTGCATCATAAATTGAGCTATACAATGGTATTTTTTGCAAAATATTCGGTGGTGCAGACGGTACTTTTAGACGCCATTTAAAGTTTATTTACAGCTTTTCATGTTGAAGGTCATTATTTAATTTTTTTCAACTATTTTAATTGGAAAGCTGCTAAAATTCCAATGCATTTTGATGTGCTATTTGATAATTTTCGTTGAAAAATAACAGAGTTATGTAGCTTTGAAAAATGGTTATTTTTTATTTTCAAAAAAATCAAACCGAAGCTAACTCAAAAAATAAAAGTGTTAGAAATCTGAAAAAATACACATGTTTTTAAGTCGCAAAAATGAACCAAATTTTCAATTTTGGGGAAAATCTGAAGACCCCCGGCGCAAACCCGTCAGATAATAAAAAAAAATCCCCTTAAGTGAGAGAACAGCTTTGTTGTTCTCTCTGCGTTCATCAGTGCAACCAGATGCTGAAAATCAGATGGTGTATTTGCAAGAATTGCCCAATGACAGAGGCAGCAAATATTGTCGCTGGCAACGGTTCGCACACGTTGAGAGAAAACAATTGTACTTTCTTGCTTTCTTTCAGTATGTATGGATATGGTGTCGAATATCGTCCAAATCGTGTATTCTTATCACTTTAGCCAGAAGTTGAAGAAAAGTATGTATATTGCCTCCACTTTGGTAGGTAAATGCTGATTTGTCGAGTTTCATACGATCATTTAAAACAAAGTTGTTGAGAAGTATGCCTACAAAAATGTTTGCTGGGTTCCATTTACGTGAAAATCCAGTGATCCGCCAAGTAGAGAGGGATTTTGTGCATTCTATGTGATATTCACGGAACTCTAGAAGGCTCATTCACGTCAAATCTATATGAGGGAATAGAGTTCTCAATATGGCGTAGATCCAACAGTTGGTGCTTAATGACATAAAAATCTGAGTGATGGAGAAGCCGACTTTTCGTAAGTAATGAAAATTTGTAAAGTGTTTGCATTTACATCAACAAGATTTGAAATTGAGGCAGATAAGATGGCCAAGCAACCACTATAGGGGCAACATAAATTCCATTTTTTGACGAATTTGTGTATTAAGCAGAGTGACAAATATTCGTTTCAATCATTGAAAGCCGAACGCAACACAAGCTCAAAGTCGTGCAACACTTATTCCTGTCACAATGAAACTTTTCGTCTTTCAAGCTCATATGAAGCCATCATTGCTGTCAGTGATTTCCAATTGAACGAATATGTACTAGCTCGGCTTTCAGTCCAATAGGAATGAAAGCTGGAAACCGCCTTTCATTTTTCGATGACTGTGTGCGCTGTTCATACTCATATTCATTTGAAAGGCAGACATTTTCAGTCATGAAGGATTGAAAGAGTGCCAAGGAACGCTTGAATACAGCAACAACAACAAACACTACTGCGTGCGGCGGTGTAAACAGACCCCGGCAACGTTATTCAATCCGTGTGGAGCACATCTATCAGATTTAAGCATTTTTTTGACATATTTAAGCTTTTTTCTGAACATAGGCTCTCAAGGCAAAACAGCTTAAATCTGAGGAAAAAAAAGCTAAACGAGATTCACCAAGACTTATTTAAAAGATGTTGGTCACACGATACATAGACAAATTGTTTTTAACGCGTGACTCACACGGGATGGATCTGCTAGTGAACTGAGGGTTTCCGGACTGGCAAGCGAAGTGCGCACAGCGCACAAATTACACGTGCCAGAAGAGAGCCTTCTCTTCAGTAGACACGGCAGACGGGATCGATAGTATTGGTTTGGACGCGGGAAGACTAAACTCTTGGGGTTTGGTTCTGACAAGAACCGGGATTGCGCCATCAATCACTATCGGAGATCGAAGCAGTGGCACAGAGCAGAGAAACAAACTTCAAGACGAGAAAGGCAGGAACAACACCAATATTTCCAACTTTGTCTCTAATCCAGAAACCGGCAACGTTATTCAGATTTTCCCTTTTTGACAGATATAAGCTTTTTTCCTCAGATTAAAGCTTTCATCTCCTATGCTCTCAAGGCAAAAAAGCTAAAATCTAAGGAAAAAAAGCTTAAATCTGTCGAATAAAGGGGAAATCTGAGAGATTCACTAGAACATATTTAAAATATGTTGGTCACACGATACATAGACAAATCGTGTAACGTTGCCGGGATCTGCTCTAATCACGTTTATTTCTATTCACTACTCTATTTATACACAACTTCACTACACTGCTTAATCAACGGAACTAACTCAAGGTGCATTGAGGAATACGCCCTTTAATAGGCTGTCACGCAAGCACAGGACTATAAAGTGAAGTGAATTGTAAAAAGTGGGAATTGGAAGTGTGTGATATGTGATGTGTTATGTAATTGATTAGAACTCTACCTTCAAAATCAAAACACTTTTTTTTGTTAAAGATACAAAAAATCTTCTTACATTAAAATTGCAATGAAATCTACGTGAATCGCATGTAGCGGAACGAACCCCTATTGTAATTATATTTCATTTGTTTTCACATTCAACTCATATGAATACTACGTTAATTCTGCTTGGTGCGCGTGCTCTGTTTACTACCTGAAATTTACGCAGGTTGCGCGTGATTTTCATGGTGGCAAAAATCCATATACATTTTCACGTAGCGTTATTTTGAAGAGTTTTTTTCAGTGTAGAAGCTTGCCCTCACACGATTCGAAGTGGTCTTACTTAAGACTCAATTACACTTTTCGTGAAAATGAACGTGATAAATCTTATTTCATCTATAACACAACAACGTGACTAAACTAGATTTTGTTAAATGATGGAATCGTTGGAGCATTGGTGAAATATGAAAATCTCACTGGTCTTGTTGTTCAAACTCTGCTAGAACTATTTTTATTTTGATTCAATCGCCATGATGAAAATTCCGTGGTGAAAACCGGAGGAATAGGAATAACAACTATGCTAGGAGGTTTTAAACAACAATACCAATAAGATTACAATCTTTTAGTCATTTCCCATCGATCGCACCATGTTACAAAATCTAGTTTAGTCACGTGATTGATTTATTGATAAAATAAGATTTTTTCACGGGAAGTGTTAACCAGGCTTTAAGCAGCAGTGGGATTTCGTTTACTTTTTTTATTTTGCATGTTCTCCGGGTGCGACATTTTTCGACCGTCTCGGTTAGATGCCTTTTAAGCCCTGGTTGAGGCCCCTCCAACGAACTGAAAAGAATATCTCATATTGTGTAAATAAAACACGCTAAACTACCTAAACTCATATTTTAAATAAATAACCCACGTATTTGGGGTTATCACTATCTTTATTTGATTGCTATATGCATTTGCTATCTAATAAAGGCATTATTCCACCAACAACATCTTTGCTCACACTGACAATCTTGTTGTCCATCTATAAAATAACATCATCGGTTGAAGACTAATTTTCAAATATTTGTTTCCCGCGCGCCTCCGGCAGCCTGGTCGTGACGGCCATCTCCCCGAACGTCGTGGTGACGGTCCTGCTGCGGCTCAAGGAGGAACGACTCGGCCTGAACAAAGGCATTCACACGTTAATCATCGCCACGACAAGCTGTAATGATGTCCTAGCAATTTTCCTATTCGGTGTCATTTTGGGCGTGATATTCTCGACCGGTAAGTTTCGAATCGAGGGGCCCCATCGTCGTGACCGTGCCGTGGCTTCTAGGAAATCCACAATATATGTATGTAATGTATAGACTACCATATCGTATAGATATCCTCACTGGCGGCTACTTACAAGGGTGCGAGTAATGCAAAATGCCAAAAACCACCATCTTCTCCGCAGCGGGAGAGAGCGAGTGTCAGATTTCGTACGCCCACGTTTCGGTTGGTTGGATGCACCGGCCCCATTCCAGGGTATGGTGGTATGTAAAACTGTGGAATCCTGTGCTCGCTCCTCGTCGTTGCGGTCGCCAGTTTAGTTTCGAATGGTAGTTAGTTAGTCGGATGCTTAGCCCGTCACCCGTCGAAGACAGCTATTGCATCTTTAGTACGTGCTGGTTTTCTCAGCGGGTCTCCCGGCACCTGAAGCTAGCTGCGAGTTTCTTCTGTGAGCCGAGAAAGTGTGGGTCTCGATTGGGGAATTGGACTGGAATTGCATCCTTCTTACTATACGATGTCACACGGTGCAAAACCGAAACCCCAACTAGTTAAAATCATGCATATGCTTTCATTCTTCTTTTACAACCCATCCTCACACACACACAGGTAATCTAACCAGTCAGATCCTTCAGGGGCCAATCGGTATCGTAATTGGTCTCGTCTTTGGCGGTGCCTGTGGCGTCGCGATGCTCTACATGCCATCCTATCAAGCGGTAAGACATTTTATTACTTGATCTTCTAATATCTGGAAAGTGGTACCAAACATCTATTCTTATAACAGGTACATGACAAGCTATTTAACTAGCTTTATTCCCGAGCTTATTCCGGTTTGCGGAACAACACTTTTCGTTTCTTGATAACTTAGTGGCGAGATCTATATTTTCTATACTATCCAACGTTTTATTGATTTTTTCAATTTAAAATTTCGATATATCGGTGAAATGTATTTTCATGAAGTTAACAAAGCTTTGAAAAAGAATAAAGATTTATAGAAAAGTTAGAAGACATTTTTTCAGTTTAGCTTTAATTAGTATGATTTCAAGAGTTTCATTTCAAAACACTACAGTTTTTTTTTATTTATTTGTGACACTTCATCAACATTTTGGCATTCGTGTCGAACTACTGATATAAATATATAATTTAATTTGTTAAAATGTTTCATCTCTTAACAAAGAACATGTTTGTGCGTACTAAATTTATTGAGACTTTCTCACAAAATATTACACAAATTTAAACTATTCAGTAGTTTTGCTTAATTTACGTGAAGCACTTTTTTTTATTTTTTTATTGATAAAATTTTTTAATATTTACATATCAAATTTAAAACTAGCACTATTCCCTTAAATCTTATTGCACTCTTATCAACTAATACGCCTTGATCTAATCATATTTACATGGTTCTGAAAATGTTTCTGAAATATAAATATATTAATCACTTTTGCAACTTTCAAGTTCTTTATTGGTCACACAAAGTTCACTCAAGAGAATTGGACAGCTGATTCTCTTTGTCTGCCAATATTTAAATTACAAAGCCTTCATTCAAGTAAATATGTTACTTTTGGTTGCTTGAAAATGGGTATTTTAAGGCAATTTATACAACGAACTCTTTACAGTTTCTTTGAATGTATAAAATATTATGTGTTCTCTGGGACAAAAAAATTATTTACAGGGTCCTCCGATGGCTAAACCCGGCCCTGATTATACGCAAAGCGGTTTATCTGGGAGCAGGTGGTCTTAAATCGAACCAGCTCCGCTCGCGTTCTTTTTTTATGCCATTTACGCTGTGATATTGATTACTCATGATTGTAGGCAAGGGTGAATTTTGGGTGTACCAAAAAACGCATAGCACTCGGAAGAATCATTCACTTTTTTGCGCTTGCTTTCCGGCATTTGGCCGGTTGTATTTTTCATCCTTCTTTGTCAAGAAATGAGAATGTTTTTTCTGCTTCGTTGTTTTTTCTAATGTCGGCTAACAAACACACGCACACACTCTCGCTCGATTCATTCGATATTTTCGCTGGCTGCCGGTGATTCCTCCCTTATTTCTCTAGTGATGGAATATAAAGAAACGAACCAAAGTTTTATTTGATATGCACTGTGGTTGCGCTGGAAGGACATTGAAAGCGTCACATAACTTGTAATTGCCAATTTGGCACAACATCATTCATCATTTTGTCAACATCCCAAGGTTGTCATAATTGGAGTAGAGTCTGATCTGTGGGTGTATACAGTGCTCACTCGAGAATCGGACACTGTTTGGAGCGAAGAGTGTGTCCAACTTCCGAAAACGTCCGATTACCGAAGTTGCGTTAACTGTTGCGTTTGTAAGAGCGCCAAAAATCGATTTATTAGTAAACTTTTAAAAAGCCGGTCCATAAGTTCTATTTCTCAAAGCTTTTTCTGCTATTTTTGGGTTAAGCTCGGATGCCGTAAAAGCTTTCTATATTAAATAAGATTTAAGACCTTACTCACAAATTGCCCCCAGGTAGCAATGTCATTTTTACCGACTTAGTTTTTAAGTCATTTTATCGCTTTCTTGGGAAACACCGACTAGAATGACATTCTCAATAATGACGGGCTTAGTTGATTGGCTACACCTAGAAAATGGGAAAGTTTGCACCTTCTCTCGCAACGATATGCATATCATCATTTCGTCAACCCTGCTGCTGCACAATGTTTATTAAAATATTAATTATTCACGGTGGCACCGTCGTCGTTGCAGAAATATTCCAACGGATTGCGTTTCTCGATGACAATCCTTGCCGGGACGCTCGCCGTCGTCGGAAGCAAACTGATCGGGTACCCGTCGGCGGGAGCGCTCGGCTGCATCACCACTGCATTCGTTGCCTCGACCGGCTGGAAGAAGCGCCCCGACTACGACCGGAACGAAGTCGGCCCCTATCTGGATCTGCTCTGGAAGTTCCTGAAGCCGGTATCCTTCTCGCTGATCGGGAAGGAAGTCAACTTTTCCAAGCTGGAGGGCAGCGTGGTCCTGTACGGTGCCATCACTCTGCTGGTGGCCGTTGCGGTAAGAAAATTATTACAAGCGATTCAATTACCTATACAGTAAGTCACAAACTATCACTTCAAGCAGTATGACCGCAGATGAACAGATGTAGTTACATCTGATCAGAAGAGGAAAACAAAATTAAATCAAGATGAGAACTTTTGATATTCATTTTTTTAATAACATTTTTTTCGATATCAAAAAGTCAATGCTAGAATAACTCAATTATATCACCATGTGATGGTATTATATCAACACTAGCTGACCCGGTGTGCTTTGCTACACGTACACCTTCCAAAAATGAATTAAATTTGTTAAAGTAACTGAAATTAAGTTTTATTTCTTAGGCAGCATTTCAAACCAAATTTCATCATATTTTTTTTGTATATTCTTTGTATGAAACGGCTCATACCTTGAGGCTTTAGGCTTTAAGGAGCCAAAGCCATTTTGTATGTTTACAATTGTTTGCTTAGGTCTTTATCACTTTATCACTTTTTTAAACTTTTTGAAAAGAATAGGAAAAAAGATAGGGAAATATCAAAACGAAAAAATTATAGGCTTAAATTAACAGCTTTTAGAAAAAGGTATATTTCGAACATGTAATCAATGTCTATCACAGCTAGTACATATCTTACTGGGGTGCAGGGTTGTTTTCCTCGGACCCGAAGGGAGTCTATTAAATTCGCTTTAGCGGCCAGGTGGGCCTTACATGACCAAACGATATGCTCGATGTCGTGGTAAACTTGGCCTCAGCCACACAACTTGCTGCCAGCAATATTTATACGATAGAGTACCGCGTTCAAGTAATAATGATTGGACATGAGACGGGAAAATATACGAATAAAATCTCGACTTAGGTTAAATCTATTAAACCAAGGCTTAAGGCTTACCCATGGGATTTTTGGAATCAAAAGTGGAAGGTGCGTGTCCGGGATTCCACATATTTCCTTCTGCAAAGACAAATCAAACTGGACAGAAGAATTATCGTAGTCAGGACTGCAAACACGAGTTGAAGAGTACGAATGAGAGTTTGCCTGCATTGACATGAGGATGTAGTATATAGACATAAATCTGATTTGAAGATTTTGCTCTAGTAGCCTTTCGAAATTTACAATCACCAATGGGTTCATGACCACACACTTGATGAGGAACCGGAATGATAGTAAATTGAATCGATCTTTAAAAGGGAGTATTCCTGCCTGTTGTGCGTTGAGGGCATACAGCCCAAAGCGATGTGAAGACAACGGCATAAGATACGCTCGAGACTAATGAGGTGAGTTTTGGCAGCTGATTGGAAACAGAAGCTACCAATTCCATCACTGAGACAATCGTAGTTCGATACAATCTTCTGGATAGGCTCCCCACCAGGTGCCGGTGATTGATCGGAGAAAATTGATTCTTTGTTGGCATTTTTCTTTCAGATGCTCAATGTGAGCTCTCCAGGTACACTTGGAATCAACCCAAACCCCAATATACTTGAAACACCTCGAAAGAGTGATCGTTCTGCTTAGGAGTTGAAGCTTAGGATGAGCAGGTCTATGTTTCTTTGAGAAAACAACCATCTTCGTTTTCTGAGGGTAAAACTCAATCCCAACCCTCAAAGCCCAGGGAGACAATCTGTCTAAAGTATCTTGTAAAGGTCTGTGCACATGAGACTCAGTAGATCCTGTGACTCCATCGACGGGGAGCATCTGAGTAGTGTGCGTCCGATCCCTTGATCGAAGCTACAAAGATAAGGCATCATCTTCTGCGTAGCGGAGGTGAGGGGTGCACCGCGAACGTGTGTAGAATACCCCAATTTCGGGGGGTATCCGAGTAGTGCCGCTTTCTAAGGGGGAAACTGCGGGGATAAGACTTTACCTTCCTCGTAGCGGACCTCGAAGGAAGAGGGTTAACCACTGTCGGGGGATTCCCACGGGTAGAGAGGCTCTCGATGCCGGGCGAGCCTTTCGAGTCGGAGTAGGATGTCGTCACCGTCGGGAAACATCCGAGTCATAGCGTTCAAAGTCCCGAACGTGTGCCGTGACAGGCGCGAGTCTAGGATAAGCTGCTCTCGATCAGGCACACGACGGGCAAGGTGGCAAACCTCGAACCCTGAAGATAAGAGGTAGGGCCTCGAGTCGTTAGAGGAGGCGGACCAAACCTTCAGGCGGAGGGGTTTGTGTGGTCAACCCCGAGTCTTCATGATAAGAGGTCGGGTCTCGAGTCGTAAGAGGTGGGATCTGGACCCTTATCAACAAGAAGAGGGGTACCAGTGGTCACCTTGAGTCATTATAAAGAGAGGTCAGATTTCAAGTCGTTAACGGAGAGATCGGGCCATGAATCGTGCAGAGGAGAGGTAAACCTTGAGTCGTTGCGAGGAGGGGTCGGATCTCCAGTCGTTAGAGGAGAGATCAGGCCTCAAGTCGCGAAGAGGAGAGGTTTGTGTGGGAATCTGGAGTAATTGCGAGGAGATGTCGGTTCTCAAGTCGTTAGAGGAGAGTTCAGGCGTCGATTTGTAAGGATAGTAGGTTTTGCTGAAGGTGATCTCGTTAATGAGTATTGCCTTGGAGCGCATTAGCGCGAATAGACCTCCCACTATTGAAGCATAGTGTACTAAACAGTTCGAGGTGGGAACCAGGTCTGCGGCCCCAGGTGGAGTTTAGGGAGTAGGAGGTATACACGGAGTATATCATGAGTCTTCCCATCGTACCCATGGACCCAGAGTAGCAAACTGGGGGGACGTGGTGGTTCGCCGTGCCTTTGAATACAATCCGTAAACCAGGATTTACCACCTGTGGTTACCAACTAAAAAAAAAAGATATAGTGAAAGACACCCGCCGTCATCTGCAAGTTGTCTTAGAGTGCAGCCTTCAGAGAGACAACTGTCGATTTCTTTTACGAATAAGTTGTACAAAAGTGGACTCAAACATGAACCTTGCGGGAGGCGCAAATAAGAAATCCTTCTAATTGCAAGATCTCCATGAGCAAAGTTCAAATGTTTCTCACAAAGCAAGCTGTATAAGATGTTGTTCAATAGTGGAGGCAGACCTCGGGAGTGCAACTTGTCTGACAAAACCTTTATTGAGACCGCATCAAAAGCTCCCTTATATCTAGAAACACTGAAGCCATTTGCTCACGATTTGCGTACGCCATTTGTATCTCTGAAGACAGAAAAGCAAGACAATCGTTCGTCCCTTTGCCCCTGCGAAGCCCAAATTGAGTATCTGAAAGGAAACCATTTGTGTCCGCTCATTTATCCATTCGGAACAAAATCATTTTCTCCATCAATTCCCGAATGCAAGACAACATCGCTATCGGACGGTACGAATTGGGATCAGACACTGATTTAACGGGCTTTTGGATAGCAATGACTCTCTCTTAACTTCACTCTTGGGAAACAATGTTGTGCTCCAAGAATTGATTAAATAAATTGAACAATCGAAATTTTGTGTCAACCGGACGGCTTTTCAACAAGTTAAATTTTATTTTAACAATTCCCGGAGGTAAAATGGACACACCTATATAGAGGAACATTCCGGGTTATTTTTTGTACAGGTGCAGAATCTGGAGAGAATTTCCATGCGAAGTTGAATTTCCATCTATTTGAATATTCCTCACTTTCATTCGTTGATGATCGATTACGCATGCTTCGCGCCACTCTTTAAAGGTACTCAAGGATGTTTCCCGTGATCACTTCCATTGGGATCAGGGATTACCTTCCACTGGCAATCCAATGATAGTGAGTTTGAGCAGAGTGAGAGGTCAGTTTCACTTTGTCTTGCAGGAGGTCAATTTGTTCCATGTGAATTGAAGTCACCCAGGATAAACTGAGCGCTGAGCACTGAGCACAAGTTCTTTAAGTGAATTCGATCCACTGTAACTCTCTGAGGCCAGTACGAACTGACAACACATAAGTCCTTATCTCTTATAGTTGTATGACAAGCAACAGCTTCAATTCCGCCCGATAAATGAAGGTGCATTCTATAAAAAGAGTGATTGATCCCCAAAAGCACCCCTCCAAAAGAATCGTTACGATCCAGACGGATAGTATTAAAATTATGGAATGAGATACTGTTTAACAGTGATATCTCCGATCTCTCGGCGTAAAGTAGCCATCGAGAAAGATAAACACTGAAAGAAGGGGCCAAGTTTGCATCAATTGCTGGAAAAGTGTCTTTACAATAGGAAGCATTGCCTTTACTATGCTTCTGATAAAGTCCGATGCATCAAAAAACGAAAAAAGCTTGTTCAAAATGTCTGACAACTTAAAAATCCTGACTGCGCAGCTGCTGTGGAGGATATCATATTAAGTATTAGGATTTTTGATGTTCCCGCGTCTGCTGGATCACTAGAGATTGTAGTTTTCCCGCGGAAACCAGGTGGTATGTCGATTTCTTGGGACTGTTTGTTGACTAGCTGCCTAGAGGGGCTTTTTTAGGGATTATGGGAGAAGTCACCTTTGAATGCTTCCGAGAGCTCCCTTATATAAGAAGTGGCTGTCCTTCTTCAGTATTATTCGTGTCAATATCGTGGACTCCACAAGGAACTGCGGTCGAGAAGACTTAGCCCTCGCACGAAGTGTAACCTGTATATGACGCTCATTAGACCGGTTGTTCTCTACGGGCACGAGACATGGATATTGCTCGAGGAGGACCTGCGTACACTCGGAGTATTCGAGCGACGAGTGTTAAGAACCATCTTTGGCGGCGTACAGGAGAACGGAGTGTGGAGGCGAAGGATGAACCACGAGCTCGCGCGACTATACGGCGAACCCAGTATCCAGAAGGTGGTGAAAGCTGGCCGGATACGCTAGGCGGGACATGTTTCGAGAATGCCGGATGACTGTCCTGCAAAACAGGTGTTCGCTACAAATCCGGTAGGAACAAGACGAGCGGGGGCGCAACGAGCGAGGTGGTTAAACCAAGTGGAGCGTGATCTGGCGAACGTGGGGTGCCCGAGGAATTGGAGAACGGTTGCCATGGACCGAGTGAATTTTAGGAATTATGTTCGTCAAGTTATGTCGTGAGTACTATATAAAAAAAAATGAATAAATAATCGTGTCAATATCGTCAACTGGCAGCACAGAGTAGACGTTATTTGATTGAGTTGAGGCCGCAACAGGAACAACGTAGTTTATTCGTGCAGTGGGATGCAATGTGTCTCAATTTCACACAATTCTCGCAATACATAGGACGGGATACAAAAAGCCTAACAGGGAGCCTTAACATTCTAGCGATTAATACGAAATGAGGGAGTGCAGTACCCTCGAAAGTTACCCGAAATGAGACTGACGGGAAGTACTTTTTAACTCCATTGAAGTTGGCAGTCACGAGTTGCCAACAGTCCAAGATTTTGACCGAAGTTGAGTCAAGCCCTCCAAAATTGCCAACGCCGTTGGATTTAACATACTCCACCAACAGGCTCATTTCAGATATCACTCTCTCGATTTCAACAACTTCTCCAGAAGGAACACATACTCGGTACTCTAAATAAAAATGATTGCTGGCAAAAATTTCGTTGGCTGCTTTGAGGCTAGCTACGATCAACCGCAATTTGTTGGGTTCTACCTTCGTAACGTTGATCACAGAGGGCCACCTGGCCAGATCTTTCAAAATCCAAATAACATTCAAAGGTTTTCCATTTGGTTTAGGCCGAAAAAAACCACTCTAGGCCCAGCAAAAGTTGAACTTTCAGTATACACTCTGATGGGAGGGGGCGCAGATTCTTTGGATGATTTTGAGAGATCATTCTTCGAAAATGTATCAGCACCTAAAGGGCCCGCTCCGTCATCTGAGGCGATGTCCTGGGTCCTCCAAATGTCCAGGCCCTTTGGTAAATGGCCACAAAATCCGAATCCAATGGTTTATTGACTGAATTGTCAGAAATGCCAAACGACGCAATGAAGTCCGGATGTGTTGAGCTGGAAACGCGACGCATTAAAAACTTACCACACTTTTTTTTCTTGATAACTGAAGAGCGGGTATGAATGTGACTGCACGCTACGACGTCAACGTTTCGAATGCCGCATACAAGCATTTTAGTGTTAGACAAATATTACATGAAAGATTGTATGCTAGATTTAGTTTGATATAAAATTTTGAAATTGGGAGCGGCTTTATAGGAAGAAAGTTACTGAGGTGTTGAAAAGAGCGAAGAGCATTTTCAATAGAAACTTGACCACATACTGAAATTTTTGTCTCTCACCATTCAACTGTATCGAAGAAGAAGTACCGAATAGAGCCGGCACTTTTTCTGCGATGCAGTTGATTATGGATGGTTCGACCGCCATGTGGAAACACATGTGTCTATCCATTTATCATTTCAAATCTGTAATCTCGTTTTGATAGGAAAAAAAGAATATCAAAATATCCCATCTTGATATAATTTGGTTTTTCTCTTCTGATCACTTGGAATTAACGCATCACTAGAGGGGTGGATGCCCCTCAGGATTTTCAGCAAAATCGAAGGGAGTGGGGTGAGATTTGATAGAGAAAGAATTCCGGCCTAATTAAGAAGATTAAATTTTTCTTACGGTCAATTTTGTGAATAACTTCTATCAACAATCGGTCATTAAAATGATACTTTCCCATCCTCAGTTTCGTTTGCTGTTCTCCTATTTGTCGACGCTGGGCAGTGATCTGAACTGGAAGGAGAAGGCCTACGTCACTCTGTCCGGCTTCCCGAAAGCAACGGTGCAGGCTGCTCTGGGCCCGGCAGCCTTGGATTTGGCCCGCAGTCTCAACGCCGAAGACGCGTACCCGAGGGCCCAGACGGTTCTGATCGTGACGGTGCTGGCCATCATTTTTACCGCTCCCCTCGGGGCGTTGCTGATGATAAAGTTGGCTCCCCGGTGGCTCAAACGGGCACCCACGCAGCATAACGGTATTTGACGGAAGGGAAAAATTTACTCTCCTACACTTTGGAAAATAAAACTGGTCCACTTAAATCAGTGCTTAACGGGTAACCCAGTACTTTCTATATAAATAAGAGAAAAATATAATTTAAAAGTAACGTTTTTTTTCAATTTATTTGCCCACACATTTCCCTTTTTTCGAAGCGAGTAGAAAGATTTAGCAGACCGGCATTCAAAAAAGCCTATTTGGTACAACTGCGTTCGAAGGATACTCATGGCTTTTGACATGCTATTTGACATCAGCGCGAAACGGTGAGTATTCCATTAGCTGGGCAAAGATCGAAGCATAACCACAACTCATTCTGTAATGAATTTACCTTCAAATGATACTCACTTTCATTGGACTGGGTAGAGTTTAAGGCGATAGTTTGATTTCAAAGTGAGAACGAATTCCATGAACGAGTTTTTTTTTAATTGAGGAGATACACTACGTGATGAACAAAAATAGTTTTGATCGTTTTGATAGTTTTGATTAGGCCATCCGATGAAAAAAGACGGATTGGCTTCAGAAGCGCAGATTGTTTAAGGCTGCTGTTTCTGATTGTTTTGATTTGGCTTCCGGTGGAATAAGACGGAAATGGCTTTAAAAGTGCAGATTTTTAAGGCTGCTGCTGCTGATTGTTTTGATTTGGCCTTCCGGTGGAATAAGACGGATTGGCTTTAGAAGCGCAGATTTTCAAGGCTGCTGCTGCTGATTGTTTTGACTTGGCCTTCCGGTGGAATAAGTCGAAATTTGCTTTAGAAGCGCAGATTTTATAAGGCTACTAATGATGATTGTTTTGATTTGGAATCCCAGTTAAATAAGACGGAATCAGCTTCAGAAGCGCAGATTTTTACGGCTGCTGCTGCTGATTGTTTTGATTTGGCCTTCCGGTGGAATAAGACGGATTAGGTTTAGAAGCGCAGATTTTTCAGGCTGCTGCTGCTGATTGTTTTGATTTGGCTTTCCGGTGCAATAAGAGGGATTGGCTTTAGAAGCGAAGATTTTTGAGGCTGCTGCTGTTGATTGTGTTTATTTAGCCTTTCATTGGAATAAGACGGAATTGGCTTAAGAAGCGCAGATTGTTTAAAGCTGCTAATTAGACGGAATTGTCTTTAGAAGCGCAGATGTTTAAGGCTGCTGCTGCTGATTGTTTTGATTTGGCCTTCCGGTGAAATAAGACGGATTGGCTTTTGAAGCGCAGATTTTTGAGGCTGCTGCTGCTGATTGTTTTGATTTGGCCTCCCAGTGGAATGAGAATTGGTTTACCGAATACGAAAATTTTGTAACATGACAGTTCCTGCAGTAGTTATAAAACGATTAGAAACAGCGCAAAAACGTTTAGGAGATGGTGTCTGCGGTAAAAGTTGAAAAAAAGCATTTAGCAATCATCACGGTATTCAAGTTTATCAAGTGTCTCAATTTATAGGTCCCGATTACCCCCACCTCGAGTGATGAATAATAACAGCTTTTTCAAAAATCTTCTATAAAAAAACATTGATGGACGACAAACGAAAATAATGCTCTAGTATTTCATTATCTTAATGAGTTTCTTCCATCCTGATTGGGTTGCGCTTTTCTTTCCTACATTTTTTTAATATTTATTCCAAACTTTCTCACAAAAGAGTCTGCCCCACGGTTCGGCGTGTTTTCCAATTGATTTCCTTATCAGGTCCAATAATGCAGCGAAGAATTCCCTCAATGAAAAATGGCAGCAGGTGCGCTGCATATTTATGATGATCAGGTAATCGTTTGATAGCAAAAAAGTTATGTTCCCGAAAAACTTTGACTGACCTTTTTGGGTGGAACCGGCAGAACTCAAAGAAAGATCGTGGTTGCAGCCGCATTTCGATGCGCGCCCGGAAGTTTTCACCGGGAGCAAAAATAACTTTTCCCATAACGTGACAGTTTTAGGAGAAGGTCCGGCAGCCTGATTTCGGACCCGAACTCGCAGATGAAGAGTTTGGGAAAAACAAAACCCAACCGAAAATGAAATCGCTCACCACGCCCCATGCCCGAATTGTGCTGCTGACAGGGCAGAACATTTATGCAAGAAAGTGTTGAATATTCATGATTTATGGTAGTTCGGTCAAAGTTTTTGTTTCTTCGTGCCCAGTCGGAGCGTGAGTCGGTGCAAGTTTTAAACATTACTTAACTCTTTAACGGATTGTTCCAGAGTGGGCGGTCAGTTGATGTTTGGTGCAGCTTCCTTGCGAAGCGGGCTTCAAACCGGGCATCAGCAATTTCTAGCCAGAACCTTACTGCTCTCTCCTGATAGACGAAGGGCAATAAAAGTCCTGCCGATGGATCGCTCAAACTCATGAAATGTCATTCGTCATTCTTTTCTGAAAGATGGGGGCACATGAAAATGCTTTCAAATTAATGCTGCGGGTATTGTTAGCAACTTTCATAGCTTTGAATAATTTATTAATCTGCAGTGATGGAACTCATGGCTGCATATTTGTTTTTAGAGCAAGTTGTTATCATAAGCAGCATTTGAGGATAGGTTTAGAAATGGAACACAGCATCGATAAGTTGATTAGTTTTCACGTTTCTCTCATACCTTTCATGGTCCAATCGCTGTAAAAAATTTCCAGAGAAGAAGTTCGCGAACACAATATCAAGCATTGAATTTGCCTACTACCACAATGTGTTAGGTTGTTTAAATATGAATGATTGAAAACCACGAAAATTATCTTCTTCACCTTGTTTTAACCCTCCAAAGCCGTTCGGGTCAATATGACCCGAAGCGCACATTTCAAACATCTTTATCATCATTCCAATATACTGATGAACTGGTAGTTTTGACAGACCAAGTATGTTCTATGAAAGTAATGATCAAATTAACGCCAAAAAACTAAAATTTGAGTTTTTAAAATCGGTTCATTGAGAAATGAAATACAGCTAAGCAAAGCCTAAACTGGATGTCGTTTTTTAAAGTAAGACTTTTTTCTACCGGAAGATCTGTCATAGCGGTAAAAACTTTCATTGGACCCCAACATATCTATACATTGTCGGATAGATGGATTCTTGACAATTTCAAACATCAATGAAATAATTAAATACAGAAAAGCTGTCAGAAGTTATGAGTATTTTAAAAATAAAATCGATTTTTCGGACTTTTAACTTTCTGAACCAGTTTCTGAAAACCTGGTAATACATATCGACTTTATTTTGAAATGTTGAGTAATTAGAATAAATTACCTACACAATGAATATAATATCATCAAAATCGGTTAACATTTACAGCCAGGAGAACGAAATCAAATTACAACTCATATTTCCCCGAAACGGATATTTAGCGAACGGCTTTGGAAGGTTAAATTGATCAACGAGTTAATAAAGCATAAGTTTACTTTTTTTCTTTTTTATACAACTGTTGGCGTTGAGAACCAAAAATGTGGAAAAAAAGTGCTCTGCGGAATCAAGATTATTTCATAAAATCTAATGTGTAAAAGAGAATAATCATGAAACTGTTGAAATGGGTAATTCAACGCAGGTTTAGTGTTTGTAATAGAGTTACAGGTTTATTCATCAAGTCCTTAAACAACAACCCAATACATTAGCGATAGCTATTTGTCACTTTCCACTTCTCATATTCCTTAACCGGGAAAGTACTGATTTCTCAATGAGTAGTTTGATACGCTTACCCAGAAAATCTGGAAACACTGTTGTGTTACCACGAATCCAATTTGAGTAGTCTCGCTTAACCGTGTGATGACGTAAACATTTGTACCGCGTTTATCGTCATCACCTGTCGTCAGCAATCTTTTGTTCTCGATTGCGAATTGAATTTAGCAAAAGGAACCAAAACAAACAATGTTTTGGTTCTACTCGTGGCAGCAGAAATCGTTTGCTGTTGTTCCGGTTGCGTTGAGAAACTGCCCTCAATACGTAAATTGACAAAGCTGATCAGCTTCGGGTGTCTTGATAACGCCTTCGTGAAGCTGGCTGATCCTCAGTAGGGATGTGAATGCATACTTCACGTCCAGATGCTTCATCCGCTGATGGGTCCGCGCCTCTTCCAGGTACTGGATGCATACTGGATCATGTAAGCGTAGCCTGATACAAATCGTTGATCAACGGAGTCGTTGGCAAAATCTGCATCAGCACATTCGATGAGTGGTTCCGATTTCGCGTTTCTGCGGAATACCAACGCCGTATCGGTTGTACCTCAAAGGTATTGCAGAATATGTTTCAGGCCTTGCCAATGCCTATCCGGGCTGGCCTGGTATTTGCTCAGTGCGCTAACCGCAGCACAGATATCTGGTCTCGAAAATGGTGCCAGATATTATAGACAACCGATCAATTTCTTTGAACGGTTGTTCGGTGATAACCTCATCATCGTTCAGCTTCGTCCAGCGAACGTTCATGTCACGCAATCTGTGATCTAGGGTAAGCCAACCGTTTACCAGGCCGCGTACAAATCTGATGATTTGAGGCGTGGCTCTTCATTAATATCAGCAGCTACATTAGCCACGTAGCGCTTAGTAGCTTCTCTGATTCGCTGACTGCACCTCAGACTCGGTACGAGATTGAGGGAATCTTGATCATCATCTTCAGGAAATTCCATGCTACTCTCGTAGTCGCACTCGTCTTGATCATCTACAACCACACTCTCAGTATGATTGAGATTAGCAGGCACATCAGACACAGCTAACCGCTGAGATGTGTGTTCTGTCGTAGGCACATCGGCTGACCGCTTGGATGTGTTTTCGATTTCGTGCACTTCGTCTAACTTCTAGAGTGTTCTGGCTTGTACCCATCGGCTTACCGCTCAGATGTGAAGACTTCGGATGGAATCTCAACATTCTTGTCGATGACCATCTGTTCATGAACAACATCGTCTCGATTAGGCTGCAACAACAAATCAAGGCTGTACTCGTTGTTCAGAAGTTTCACTCGAGCGAAAACCTCCCCTGAAAACACAAACGTTACCAGTTTTCAGAGAAAAGTAACCCTTTTCCTATTCTCAATGCACTTCCTGACCGAAAGTATGTTGTCCTTCTAATCTGGGATCACAAGTTCATCAAATAGTATATTTGGAACAATTGACTCCCAATTATACTGCTCAAATGCATTGTTCCAGTTTTGAAAGCTTTCACAATTTCTTCGTTTTTCGCTGTTGTGATCTCAACTGGCGTTGAAGATTTCGAACGTCCACCAGCAGGCTCTCGTCTCGCACCATTTGTGAATGTACAGCGTATTGCTTTCTCGAACGTTGTTTTCTGGTAACCTCAGAAAAACAACCTCTTGCCGCTTTCTTCGCGTTTCCTTTCAAAGCCTTCATTTCGCGATGACTTCGAGAATCTGCACTCTCTGCAGAAATCCACAGCAACACCAGGTTGACTGCGCTAGCGACTAACCGTCGCCCAATGCACCCAGAACAGTTTCCAATCGTCGAAGAGAAGCTCCCGCATCTCAAAAGCACGAGAATTATACTCTCGGCTTGCAGCTTTAAAGGCTGTCCAGTTTCTCCAACGCTTCTATTGCTCTGAACAGCCGGAGGAAACCTTCAGCGGCATGCGCCCAATCTGGCCTTGATGCACTGCTGAAGGTGCTGGCAACAACCGGTCGTGCATAATATCTCCAAATCCACAGGAAAAATAAACTGCTGGCTTGGATCCGCTCACGCTTGCTAACTGCAGCGTAGCTCCACATCCCGAGAGTAACCCTCTCGAACAGCTTCTTCGAATCTCCGATCTGGGCTTATCCTCCATCTGGAGCATTCGAACCTGACCTCGAACTTCGGACCTCTCACTGCTATCAGCACCACCCAATTGATTCGGGGTGTTGCTGCAGCTGCAGTTGCTGCAGATTGTTTTGATTTGGCCTTCCGATGAAAAAAGACGGATTGGCTTTAGAAGCGCAGATTTTAAAGGCTGCTGCTGCTGCTGATTGTTTGTGTTGATTTGGCCTTCCGGTAGAATAAGACGGAATTGGATTTAGAAGCACAGATTTTTTAGACTGATGCTGCTGATTGGCCTTCCTGTTGAATAAAAAGGAATTGGCTTAAGAAGCGCAGATTTTTGTGGCTGCTGCTGCTGCTGCTGATTGTGTTGATTTGGCCTTCCGGTGGAATAAGACGGATTGTTTTTAGAAGCGCAGATTTTTAAGGCTGCTGCTGCTGATTGTTTTTTTTTATATTTAACCTCTCTGTGGAATAAGACGGAATTGGCTTCAGAAGCGCAGATTTTTAAGACTGCTGCTGCTGATTGTTTTGATTTGCCCTTCCGGTGGAATAAGACGGAATTGGCTATAGAAGCCCAGATTTGTAAGGCTGCTGCTGCTGATTGTTTTGATTTGGCCTCCCGGTGGAATAAGACGGATTGGCTTTAGAAGCGCAGATATTTAAGGCTGCTGCTGCTGATTGTTTTGATTTGGCCTTGCGTTGGAATAAGACGGATAGGCTTTAGAAGCGCATATTTTTAAGGCTGCTTCTACTGATTGTTTTGATTTGGCCTTCCGGTGGAATAATACGGATTGGCTTTAGAAACAGAGATTTTTAAAGGCTGCTGCTGCTGATTGTTTTGATTTGGCCTTCCGGTTGAATAAGTCGGAATTGGCTTAAGAAGCGCAGATTTTTTAAGGCTGCTGCTACTGATTGCTTTGATTTGGCCTTCCAGTTGAATAAGTCGGAATTGGCTTTAAAAGCGCAGATTTTTAAGGCTGCTGCTGCTGATTGTTTCGATTTGGCCTTCCGGTTGAATAAGTCGGAATTGGCTTTGGAAGCGCAGATTTTTAAGACTGCTGCTGCTGATTGTTTTGATTTGCCCTTCCGGTGGAATGAGCCCGAATTGGCTTTAGAAGCGCAAATTTTTACGGCTGCTGCAGCTAATTGTTTTTTTTTATTTAACCTTTCTGTGGAATAAGACGGAATTGGCTTTAGAAGCGCATATTTGTAAGGCTGCTGTGCTGATTGTTTTGATTTGGCCTTTCGGTGGAATAAGACGGATATGCTTTAGAAGCGCAGGTTTTCAACCCAAGCAACATTTCAGGTTTTATAACCGGCTAGAAGACAAACTTTAATTTTCGTTAGAGGCCTGGAGAATCTTATAGAACAATCAGTGTTACTTGGGTAAGGCTGCTGCTGCTGATTGTTTTGATTTGGTTTTCCGGTGGAATAAGACGGATTGGCTTTAGAAGCGCAGATTTTTTTGGCTGCTGCTGCTGATTGTTTTGATTTTGCCTTGCGATGGAATAAGTCGGATTTGGCTTTAGAAGCGCATATTTTTAAGGCAGCTGCTGCTGATTGTTTTGATTTGGCTTTCCGGTGAATATGTCGGAATGGGCTTTAGCAGCACAGATTTCTAAGGCCGCTGCTGCTGATTGTTTTGATTTAGCCGTAAAGTGGAAAAAGACGGTTTGGCTTCAGAAGCGCAGATTTTTGAAAACTATTGCTGCTGATTGTTTTGATTAGGCCCTCCGATAGAAAATAGCGGATGGGCTTTAGAAGCGCAGATTTTTAAGGCTGCTGCTGCTGATTGTTTATGTTGATTTCGCCTTCCGGTGGAATAAGACAGAATTTTCTTACCGAATTCGCAAATATTGTTACATAACAGTTCCTGTAGTAGTTATAAAACGATTAGAAACAGCGTAAAAAAAACGTTTAGAAAATGATATCTGACACAATATAAAACATTGCACTTATCTTGAACTCCAAAACGACGGTCTGTTGAATATGGCGTTAAGTTATGTTACTGTTTAATACTGTAAAACCCTCTATGTGTTTCTAACAATTCTGTCTAATTATTCCGACTCTAGTAAACAGCGACAGAGTGACAAGAAAAGCACATTTTGAGGAAGCTGTTGCTAACAATGTTTTTAGATTTTCTCGAATCTGTTAAAAAAACAAAGCGAGAGAAAATGCACCGATTGGGAAGGCTTTTGTGAAGAATATTTTCGGATTAGATGAAGAATATGCAGAAAATTAATAAAATTTTAAGATTTGAAAAGCTTTTGCTAAGAACGGAATGTAGAATTGAGATGAAGGATATTCGTAACCTAATCAATTTTTATTTTAGAAAGACAAAAGTCTGTAAATAAAAGATTCTATTGAGATAGAGTTGAGAAAGAATGTAGAGATGAGATGGAGAATATGCAGAAATTGAAATAAAATTTGTAATCTGGAGAATAAAGATGTGGAATATGGAATATAAATTTAGGAAATTTTGTATAAAATTTTATTTTCAGAATAAAAAACAAAAGAAGATGCATAATATGTTTTAATTGAGATTAAAGGTGAGAAGGAATGTAGGGGTGAGACGAAAGACTTGCAGAATATAATTCAAATTTTATTAAAAATATAATAAAATAAAATAAAAGTTGCATTTGGCAACACTGAAAATAAATAGAACAAAATAAATGTCTAAGGCGACGTTTGTTACAAACAAAACAAATTCAGTCATTGATCTATTTTTGTGTGTGACAGACAGTGAATCTCTCAATATAGATTCGTTAAAACACGACACTAGTCTTATCGAATATATCAAAAATATAATCGAGTTGAATCTGAAGAAGTCATAAACTATCTTTATTTTTTTATTTCAAAAACATTTTTGAAATATTTCTTCCTTTCATGAAACAGATAACCTTCCAGAAATAAAATATTATTAAATGTCAGAATTTCATTGTATCCAAAGCTAACAAGATCAGTCTCGAAAGTGCTTTCAACAAAATTTTCTACCGAAAAGTAGACTAATGGCTTCCACTAGGCTGAATATTGCTAAATGGAACAACAATCAAGTAGGCTGGCTAAATTGATTCTCTCTTAGGTTCATTAGTCCAGTAGGTAGCTACACAAGTGCTTACTTATTTCGATCTGATGCCGACCACATTGCAGCAAATAGTTACTTTACTTAGAAACTCTTTGGCTCACTAGGATGATCAGCTAAGCGCTTAGCTGATGATTTTATTATATTTTTCCCAACACGCATCAATCCGTGATTCCACTCGGGAGCTGCATTAAATCAATTGCGAGTCTACCTTCCATTATGCAAACCAGAACTTATAAAACTGATTCGATAGTTGTTCGACTTATGTTTGCTCATTGCAATCAGGATTTTCTGAAAATTTTGATCCGTTTTATCATTAGCTATAATACCCTTCGAATATTAAGAGGGCGATTGTTTATAATGTAGCTTCTAGAAAAAGATGACATTTTCTGATATCACTCTAGCGGCCTCTGCAATTTGAAATACTTATAGAATGATTATCGAAATTTTTATGAATTCTCAACACTTATTGAGAATTTGGTTGTCCACAATGGCCAAATTTTGAAAATTTGGTCCAAAAACATAGTCTAGCTATATGAAGACTTAGTTTTAAGCAAGAATTAAAGTAGAGCTCTGTGGAAATCTTTTTTTATAGATATTCGAAAAAATGTAAGGTTTTCCGTGAGTTGACGTGTTTTAAAGCTGCTTGGAGATAGCGAGAAATTGAGATTTTTCTAGCACTTACGTAGATACACAGAGAACAGACGTACAAGGTAGCCTACGAAACTTGTGTAAAATTTCCAACGACTGTTTTTAACCAATTTTTATTTTTTGGCTTGAGCACCAGATGTCTCCAAACACTCTAAAGAGAACTGTCAAAAACAAATTGAGAAAAAAAATAAAATTTTGGTCAGTTTTGAACAGGCCGTATGAACTGTTAGGCACGTTTCATCGCTCGTCATGTTCGATAATGGAAAATTTTAAGTTGAGAAAATCCATAATATTGTGCGTTTAGATAAAAAAAATTATATACGTCGTTGGTGAACTGGCATCATGGCTGACTTCTGACCAAAACATATTGAGTCGTTTTATTGAAGCGTGCGCCTCGAAATTTTCTGTTTTCAATTTCACATAAAATCAACGTTGCCACAAATTCATTTGAATCGTTTGTGTATTCCATTCTTGTCCGTAAGAGTGTAATGTATGTAGAGATACTCTGGTGGATACAGATTTATGTGTGGCAACGCATATAATACACTGTTATTTTTTCAAACACAACTGTCAAAAGTTCGGAAGTAAGTTCGGGATCGGAAGTCCGGACTTCCGAATTAAAATTTAGTGCTGGCGCTATAATAAGTCTGAACGAGCAATAATTTCAACGCAGAAATAAGGCATTTCCCCACTTGTCAAACGAGCAGCTGATTTCTCATGTTTACAATTTTCGGCACCTGGTGGTAGGGTAAAAATAACAACAACACTACGTATGTTCAATGGTCGGATAGTAACGAAACCAAATTGGCGGTGCAATAGTCATGGTTATGCAATATTTTTAATTTTTTTAACTACCTAAATTTAAATAATTGTAGACATGAAATACTTTGAAGGTAATGTTGATGTTATGTAATGTTAAATTGAAAAAATAATTTCTTTTGAAGAGATAATTGAACATTGCTAATCTCCCAAGTTCAAAATGGCGACCAGTAGGTGTTTATCACATTTCAATCACATTTTAAACGGCGTAGTCATTGTTATTTTAAAAGAAAATTGTTATGAAACGGGAACCAATGAGTTTAATAATAAAAGTTGATCTACCTTCTTATGATTAGAATGCTTTTGTACATTCCCGTATTAGAATTAAGTGGAACAAACGAATCATCAATTTAGACCTGATCCGCAGCCCGTGGCCTAGAGGATAGCCTTCAAGTCTTCTAAGCCAGCGGGCATTAGATCGAGTCCCGTTCACAGCATACATAGTACACTTTCTGTGGATTGGTGGTTTTAGCATCTATAAGATGCTAGCCATCATATCCTCGTAAGACGTATGCTTAGAATTAGGAAAAAGGAATCTCTTCGAGGAAACAACAAGTTTCATTGAGATCCTGTATGATTTTTGGAATGTACCAAAAAAGGACATATGCGTAGGGTACGTGTTCCTAATTTGGCACGTGTACCCAATGTTAGCATACCGTTTGGTTTTGACTATTTTTGATGTTTTTTTTTTTCACTTATCACAATTATAGAAAAAATGATAAAGTAACGGATCATGTTAACTTTCATTTAACAAACAAATTAGTTTTCTTACTCACAGGATTTTTAGTAAAAATCCGGATTGTTTTAAGGAGTGTCCAAATTGAATGGAATTTTTGGCAATTTTTTTTAAATAAACACCTGTTTAGAAATGGAAGATTAAGCTGAATTTGTCAACAGATTTTTTTTGAAATTTTTCGTTCGATTGTTTTTTATCATGATTTAACTAATAAGTATGTTAGAACCTAGGTAAGACAAATAGAAAATTTGCTGCAGCATTTTTGCAGCATTTTTTACTTTTCGACAGAAAAATGAGCACTTTCTGGAAAGATTTGTAAACGTTTATGATAAAAATTCGTGCCGGAACCAAACAAAATCAACAAAGCTATTGTTCCATACATTAGGCATGCTCAGTTTAGTGAAATTTGAAAACTTATCCAATGCAAAACTCTCTCAACAACTTGAAAAAAGTTTTAAGAATAGTCATTCTAATGAAACAAAATTTGATACCTGCTCACTGGCTCGGTGATTTAATCAGATCAATTTGACATTTGAGCGCTTTTTTGTTTTTTTTTTCTTCTGTTTTCCTTCCCTGGGTTAGAACCTTGTTTTTTTAGTGTAAAAACTAAAAAAAAGCATATGTCCACAATAAGGAACACTATTTTCAATGTGTTCCTAATTATGGCCATAGTCAAAATTTTCCAAGCTATATAAAAGTCATAGAATGTATTTGAAATAAATTTGATTGATTGAATAGTTTTTTGACTTAATTCTCACCGATCTGTTAAAATAAACTGTTTACAGCTAATAAAACATGATTTTTTTATACTTCAGTGTATCTCAAAGCTGAAAATGTTGAAAACATATTTTTGCCAGGTTGTAAAGAACGAGTCCTACGCGACAGAAAAGGAAACTATCAAGTTACAGAGAGCTTCTCATCAAGAACAGAATTTAAAATTTAAAAAAATTCTTAATAAAATACGTTGTATACCGTCACCTTTGGCAAAATGCCACACATTTCAACTTCAATGGCTTCTAAAAATCTAATGTCCACAGTTAATCCTACCATTTGTACATCAAAAGTTTAAATGTTAATGGAACATCAAATTGGCGTCGTCAGAGAAATAATTGGTTTTACCAGTTGTTTTTAAATTTAAAAAACTTTGTTTTTAATGAAAAATCAAATGAAAAAGTTTGAAAAGTTAAAGTTTTTGATATATTTGTGATTTTGTTACGCATTAAGCATGATCTGCAGTTTTTATTTATTTTATTCGAATTTTTTTCTTTTTATTTTTTTCCGCCAATGATTTTTTTTAAAGAGAAAGCATAAATGTGCCGTATACATTTAGGGGTAAAAAAAATTAAATGATTGTCCTTAAAATATTTGTACACCAACAGTGTTGATGTAGGATAAAATAAGCAATATATAGTTTGGAGGGTATCATTATGCCAATCCGTCATACTGTGTAATGTTTTGATATCATCATTAAATGATAATTTTACCACATTATATTTAAATCGAAAAAGTGTTGTGGTACACACATGGCCGTAGGAACGGGGGGGGTTTTGGGGGTTAAACCCCCCCCATGAGGGTCCAAAAAAGCAAGCGAGGTATTCTACTTTAACTCAAAATTTTCAATAATCAAATTATGATAATAGATATTCCAGAGTAACTATCTGGACTAAAAACTATTGCAAAAACCTCAAAAACCCATCTCAAGTTCAAAACTTTGCTACAGTTTTTCAAAATTTTCTAACTTGTTCATAGAATAAGGTTGTCAGATATTTTGCAGCACTTATCCGGGCTGTTTTATATAAAAGCCTGTTAAAATCCAGGTATTTGATTTCAAAATTGTCGACCAAAATCCGGGTATTCGATTTTAAAATTGTCGACCAAAATACCGGGCAATTTCGGTCAAAACCTTGGAATTGCTCATCAAAAATCTAAAAACAAAAAATTTAAAGAAAAACCGTTCATGATTATTTTTTTTGAAACTTGTTGCAAAAGTTTTGACCGCATAAAAAAATCCAAAACAATTTGTTTTTTTTTAAAGTTTGATTTAGGAAAGAGAATGAGAACAAACCCGGGCAAAATCCGAGCTTTTCCAAAGTAATTCGGATAACCAGGTCGAACCGGACTTTTCCCAAATTTTATATTAAGTATCCGGGCCAATCCGGTTATAACCGGGTAGTATGGCAACCTTATCATAGAAATTCAGGGCTGAATTTTAAATTTTCAATTAAACTCATTTTGAAGGTTGTAGTTCCATATTCCCATAACCATTTCTACATATTTTCGTGTTTCTGATCTGATTCTGTCTCAAGTTTAGAATTCTTGATTTTCAGTTCAAATAATCATAAGAAATTAGGAATAAAAAGCTGTTTTGAGATCCTGGTTCAAATTCGGTTTTGCATTTCTTATCAAATTTGAATCATGTTTTTTCTAAAATCACATGCATTTTCAATACTTTGATAAAAGTTTTCGGAATATGAAAAAAGAAGAATCTTGTTTTACAAGATTCGAAGTTTGTAAACATTATTCTTACACAAATTTTAAACATTTAAATCTTCTTGGTGGCGATCCAAAGTTGAAAACTCGGATTCAGATTCATCATTTAAAATTCACATTTAAAATCAGATTCACAAAACAGATTAAAAATAAATAATTAAAAAATGGATGAGGACTGGGCTTATAAAATTCGAAAATTGTATTTTTTGTACATTTCAGAAATCGTATAGAAATTCGGAAACAGGTTCAAAGTTCAATTTTTGAATGCAGGTTCAGAATTCAGATTTAAGATTCAGAAAAAGATTTAACTTGTGAATGAGTTTTTCAATCAATATAAAATTGTTGAGAAATTCAAGAGAAATTTAACTTAAAAATTTCCAGATTTAAAACATAAAGTAGAATTATAGTTAATTTTCTAAGTTTTGATTCATGCAAAATATCCCAAATTTCATTTTAAAAAATTATCTACAGGATTTTTCTTATGGAATTGATTCTTTATAAAAAATATTTCCTGTTTAAGAATCATGTACTTGTTCTTCACCTAAAAAATCTGCACATTTTTTTTTATTTTCCGGTGTATTGTTTAGCATTATTTATATTGTAGTTTTTTTTGGAACCAAATTTAAAACTAGAATCATAAATATAGTTCAAGTTTGCATCCAGCAAATTTTATCCGAAAATGTTTTATCTCTTACTGTTTTTTTTGTTTTGAAAATTTTAGTTATTTTCATCAAAGGTCTTGAAATTTGCAAAAGAGTTTAACAGATTGGGCTTGTTTGATTTGAGTATAGAATAAGTTTTTTTAAGAAATTGAAGGCTACCCTAAAAAGAACTTATTTTATGCTTAAATCAAATAACTTTGATCTACCAGACTTTCGAACAAATACAAAATTTTTAACCATCGATGAAAGCAAATTATTTCATTAAAAATCATTAAAAAAAATTCCGCTCACCTTCTTCTTCTCTTAAGCTACGATTTTATACGAAAACTATTAATTAGTACTTGAAAATAAAAAATCATATAGTTACAAACATAATTTGTTTTAATTTTTTTTATTCGTGTGTTGTTGGGCAAAAAATCATTGGTAAAAGTTAGTCACCAAAACCCCCCCCATGAGTCGGTTCTTCCTACGGCCCTGGGTACACAAATGTTGCATCTAACCATGCTGTTGCATGATGCTCTGTTTGACTGTACTTATTTGTATCCATTTCAATGAATTTTCTAAGCAAAAGGTAAAGTTTGAATTTTAATAAGCTCAACACCCACAACTTTCTTCAAAACTAGCGGCAAGGAATATTGTGTAGGATTTTAATAGTTCTTATTTCTCTATTCATATTCGAAAAACGTTATAAAATTTATTAAAAGGTGAGTTTTGAGATTTTTTCATTAAAGTATTAAAAAAAACAGACCCATATGTAAAATCATGTATGTAAATATATTGGGTACGCGGATACATTTTTCCAAATATGTTAACATTAGGAACACCCAAATGTTAACATCAGGAACAATTAGTGCCAAATTAGGAACATCTACACACTTTGAAAAACATGATATCATTCGTAAATTTAAACATGAAATGATTATTTCAAACCATAACAAAATTCAGAAAAAAAAATTTGGAATTTAGTTACCAAAAAATTGTACATCTAAAACTTAAGGATTTGGACTCTGATATCAAATCTTAAAACCTGACAAAATATAGCGAAACTAAGCTCACTTACCCTACCTTCTCTTAGAATTGAACGTACCTCAAAAGTTTCAGAGTTATAGAACTAAGCGATTGTCCCGCTGAATAAACGGTTCGATTTCAGGATCTCGCGTTTTTAAAGAGCAAAAAACATACTTTTTCGGATAACTGATGTACTTCGGAGGTACATCAAATTTCAAAAATAATTTTTTATCAAACTTTGAAATTTGCCATACTTAGTTATATAAACTTTTTCGAGTGACATTATATAATCGAACAAACATCATATTTGAGTTGCTTGAAGAATTTAAGTGCGATTTGATGCATTATTCATTATACTCAAGTGTACTTAGTATGACATTTTGCTTAAAACTCATTTTGTTTAAAAACATATGTTGAATAACTTTGCTGATACTTGACCGATTTTCTTCGTTCTAGAAAACATCTGATGTACCTCGGAGGTACATTTAATTTCATAAAAATGAGTTTTAAGCGAAATTTCATACTAAGTACTCTCAAGTATAATAAATAATGCATCAAATCGCCCTGAAATTCTTTAAGCAACTCAAATATGATGTTTGTTCGATTATATAAAGTCACTGGAAAAAGTTTCTATAACTAAGTATGGCAAATTTCAAAGTTTGATAAAAAATTGTTATTGAAATTTGATGTACATCGGTCTTCCGAAGAAAAAGTATGTTTGTTGCTCTTTAAAAACGCGAGATCCTGAAATCGAACCGTCCATTCAGCGGGACAACCGCATAGTTCTATAACTCTGAAACTATTGGGGTACGTTCAATTCTGAGAGAAAGTACGCATATGTATCTTTTTGATACATGCCAAAAAACTCGATTTCAAGTAGAAGTTCGAAAATTGTCCCGCTGAATGGATTGACGTAGATTTTACTGCGCGTAAATTATTTGCACGGGGGTCTAAATAGGTGCAATCAGCGCAGTTTGTTGAGGAGCAACAAACAATTTAAAGCAACTGAACTATCATGTTTGTCCTTTTGTCTTATACTCCCTTTTCAACTTTTGGCACATGATTGTTTACATATAGAATGTGATGGTATTAGTGAGTGCGAGATTTTTATCTGTCAAATCAGATTTTCACAGAAGCCTTAAAATTCATGCAATTGTCAATATTTTGACAATCTTAAAATGCAGAAACGTACCAAATTACGTTAACTTTTCAATCCACTTTTCGAAATTTGTCTGGTGTTACTTGAACTATTTTAACGATTCATTGTTTTTTTCTTTTTTATAGGAATTAAAAGGTTCATTGGTAAAAAAGTATGGGAGAGTGGGGAATCATGGGCCACTTTTTTTTCGTTGTTCCATAACTTCTTTATTATAAAAGATTAAATGAAAATGAAAAATGGTATGGTTTTCTACATTTTCAAGGTATCATAAGGAATTTTTTTTTAATTTTTAATAAGTTATTTTCCCCAAATTCCGACTGTTTGAAAAAATGCAATATTTTTTGGATTTTAAAAAATGGTGGGGATTCGTGGGCCACCAAATCCAAATTGACCAAATAACATGCAAAGTTTATGAGTTGATCCAAAACTGTGATTTCCTAATTCATTCCGTTATTTTGAAGCAATTTCAGATGATGAAATAAAAACGAGCGCTGCGTACGATCGCATAGATTCCAAAACCTGGCTCGCGAACGTTTTGGCAAAATTTCTTATATAGGATGGACAAAATATTTTCATAGCTCTTCATTTGGCATAAGAAAACTTTACATTTAGGAAAAACGTATTTTAAGTTCTGAATGTGTATAAAAACATAAAAAATAGGTGATTCAAAATGTGTGGCCCACGATTCCCCACAAGCTATGATTTACAAATTGGTTGCGTTTGCGTGACTTATTGATGTTTCATCAAAAATTCCTTTTCCATGTGAAAGATCATGACAAAACTAAGATCATAAGCGTATGAGCATATTTTTGTTATGCACTTTAGGTTCCCCATCGATGAAATTAGCGGGTGTTTTTTGAATTATGTAAGTAAATTTTTCTTACTTTTTTTAGCTAGATAAATAAAAGAGGCAGATGATGCGTATTTCAGTCAACAACATATAAAAATATGTGCTCACGCAAAGCGACGACGATGACTGTAGGTTTGAGATTTTTATCTCAACACACATCTGAGATATTAAAAGTGGCCCACGTTTCCCCATGGCCTACGTTACCCCACTCTCCCCTACGGTTTTACACCACTTTTTTTACACTTTTTGTGGGAATGATCTTAATTTTTTTTTAAATATATCCTTATGCGCAACGTATAACTTCTAACTTCAGCTTTCTTGAAAACTAATTTCAATTTTTTTAAACATCCGTTAGCTGATCTTCTGTCTTTTTTGACGAAGCATGTTTCTTTTCTCAAACTTTGAATAACGGAAAACTGAAGTTTTGTAGCTGAATAATGTCTGGAAAATACGTTGATTTACGTTACAAGTTTTCGAAAACTATGAACTTTGCAAAATCGTTTGAGAAACTAAAGAGATATATGAGTTTTACTTAAGAGTATCAAATTGGCGTTCCAGGGAATGTGTAAAAATTTCAGGAACGGATGAGGGTTGAGTACTTAAATTTTAGGCTGATAAGAAATCTATAGGAACTCAGACCAAAGCTGATTCAGCTTCTATGAGCCCGCTCAAAAAAAATTCTGGTTGCTTGGGTTTGGTTTGAATGTTAGTGTTATTTCACAAAACCAATACGTTGTATCAAGATTCAGAATTAAAATTTACGTTGAAATTCTCCCTTAACTATGAAAATCATTGTTTAGTCATTGCTGTATCATAGTTTTAGAGTTATCTATTAGTTTTAAATAAACATCTCCATAAACATTGAATCGAAAATTCGTAGTCGCCACGAAGGAAAGCTGAACCGCTTTAAAAAGTTTAATATTAGATTTTCTTTTTTGAGAGAAGTCCCTAATAAATCAAACAGATAGTATTTGATAGTGCAAAACATCAACAGTCATGCCCGGCCAAGAGCGGAGCTTCCCGAATCGTTTGAAATCCTGCGATATCACAATTTGTTTGTGGAAGTTTAATTAATCTATAACACGATCTATGAAAAAAGTATAAATTGCGCTTTCACCCCCAGCAGAGCTTCCGTACGCTTTTGCATTCCATGGGATGCATATTGGAAGAGGAATGTTCCTTACGTATAAATTAGCGTGGTACCTGTACCGAAACGCTTCCACTTGAACCCTTCAAACTCGACTAGTTGAGCGGGGGAGGAAAATGTACAGGAAAAAAAAACTGCTAGCAATCACCGATTCAATCTCCGGACTGCCGGTAAATTCCGCAACACCCACTAACGAACCCAAACACTCTCCCCCTGATTTGCAATACATCAGCCACGCCGTAATGATTGGAACTATACGAGGAAAGCACACTGATGGAATGCCGGAAAGACTGGTATATCACGAAACGGTTAACAGATCCGTGGTTAAATGATTTGTTTTCCGATATCTAAAGTTTCTTGGAATCTAATATATAAAGATGAGTTGGACTATATATGTTTGTTTGTTTGTATGCACCTTATACAAATCCACGCCGCTGAACCGATCAGCCTGAAATTTGGTACAGTTATGTGTGTGGACCATGGTAAGGTTTTAGTAATAGTTTTGAGCCCCTCCCACCTAAGAAATGGGACCCTCCCATACAACTTTCGTTTTTATTCACACGAATCAAAAGTCATGGCACCCATTTTGCCAACCGTTTTTCGTTTCCTTTGGCGGGGTTGTTTTCACCATCACCATGGGCTGGGCATTAGAAACGACCATCCAGAGTTCACGTGTACTGGATAGCAAATCAATGCCTGCTAGCGATTTAAAAATTTATAGCGAAGTTTTTGGCGGGTTCTTTTCCTTCTACTGTTCAAAGCCCGTGGTACTGGTACGAGGTATTTGATTGCAATAATGAGGCTTAATTAAGGATTGAAAAATACAATTACCCTTTTAGGAATATATTGACTCTTATTTAATTTTTGGCATTTCGGCGAGTTGTGAAAATTCAAGGTAGAATATTTAGAAAGAACATGAAAGTATTATAGGTGGAAAGATCAAAGCTAGAGCGCTTTGGGTAGAAGAAATTGAATAGTTGGTGAAAATGTGAGCAGGGCTTTTGTTGTGTGAACAGCTTTTGAACTACTTGCGTGATTCTTTGCCGCGCGCCGTTTCAATGTTGATAGGAAGCGATGAAGAAACCCATCGCATTCCTACCCACATTGAAACACGGACGGGTCGAACACATGTGAGATTGTGTCCGACCGGGCAAAAAATCACCCAAGCAGCGCTCACAAAGTATTATAGGTGGAAAGATCAAAGCTAGAGCGCTTTGGGTAGAAGAAATTGAATAGTTGGTGAAAATGTGAGCAGGGCTTTTGTTGTGTGAACAGCTTTTGAACTACTAGCTTTGATCTTTCCACCTATAATACTTTCATGTTCTTTCTAAATATTCTACCTTAAATTTTCACAACTCGCCGAAATGCCAAAAATTAAATAAGAACATTTAAATAGTAATTTCGGTTTAGAGATGATTTATTTTCGATAACTCCAAGAAACTTTTAGTAAAATTTTCTACATTTGAGAAAAACTAATCATAGAACAGTGTTCAATTAAAAAGCGAAAAAAGCACACATACAATTAAAAACATGCGAAATGAGTCTTAAACATGGTTCAACAAGGTTTGGAAGTGTTTTCTGGAAATTTTTAAGTGAATAAAACTTAAATATACCATTGTACAAGTAGATCATCCATCTTGAAAAGTGGGATAATCTCCAAAAGAGATTTTCATCGAATGGAGGATGGGAAAGATAGAAAATTATTTTATCATTTGCATTTAAAAAATTAAAGGCCAAATCTATTCGAGCTGCTTAGAAAAAAGGTGGGTTAAAAAAAGTTTTTCGTGATAGGGAAAGGGAAAGAAAATTATTTTGAAATTCTATTGATAATCCCCAAAACTATATGCTTCTTAAAAAAAATTAAATCGATAAACCCAGTGAATAATCTCAATAAAAACTTTCAAAAGACTTACAAAACATACGTGGCCAAACATGAGCCAAACTTCTTAAAATGATGAATATAAAGCTTCCAACATTTCGAAAAATCAAACGACTCATTTTGATTTATATTTTTTGTGAACCCGAGCAAGGCCGGGTAAAATAAGCTAGTAAAACAATAAAATTGATTCCTCAGAAGAATACCCGGTCATTCTACTCAAATATCAGTTTCTCAATGCACGTTTCCAAAGCAAAACGCATCGCCACGTCCTTCGAAAAGCTGGAAAATTCTAGCTGCATTCAGTGTGCTTCTCAATTTTCACCGTCCGTTATCGTTTATTGGGCGTTGAAGCTGTGTCTGGTGAGTGTTCTCGTGGCACAGTGCCTTGGACTCCCATAAATACATACATGCAAACCACCGTAGGTCCTATGAAACCTATCATTTGCAAACGACATGCTGTTTGTACGTTTGACAAACTAATCGAGGAAAAATATTCCAACTGAACATTTGGCCGTTTCTCTTTAAATTATTGCGACACCTTAAATGTCAAGCCTGTTTTCTTATTTTTTTTTTGATTCTTTTTTCTCAGGGATTCTGCGCACTGTTTTCTTATAATGTTTAGAATCAAACCAAAATTTTAGGGTAGTTTTATACATATATTTACTTCAAAAATCAAAAGAAAAGTTAATCGATGGAGCCTTAAGTGTAAAATTGAACGCATTTTCACTTGATGCTCCATCAGTCTTTGTAGTGTCATCCAGTACCAGTTTCTCAGTTTTTTTTCATTTTCTTAGCGTGTTCTTCTCGTATTTGGCTGTCTTCTTGCTCTGACGAAGTTTCTGCTTTATTATTGCCCAGTGTACTGCTCCAGACACTTTGACCGGTTCATGTCCTTTGGAACAAAATGGACAGAATTGGCCTCATACCACTCCAGGACACTTTTAGAATAATGGCATGATGCCAAATCTGGCCAGAATATCGGAGTTTGGTCGTGCTGCTGAGAAGAACGTCAAAAGACGCTTCTCGATTCACTCAGATTTGTGGATCTCGCCATTTAGGTCCACTGCTCTTTGTCAGGAAAGGCTTACTCTTCAGTCCGCAAGAGCAGATGGGCAGCCAAACGAGATATTTGGAGGCGAACTTCGACGTTTTCTTCTTCTTAAATATGTCGTCCACATCAAACTTGCAATTGCCAGTGAAAAACTCCAACTGGGGAATTCGCTTGAAATCGGCTTTTTTATACGTTTCATATTTTGTCAGCATCTTCTCGTAGAGCTTCTGTGCCCGAGTTTTAGCCGTCGATTGTTGCCGCTCTTCGCGGTTTGGGAAGTTCTGTACCTTGTATGTATGTAGTCCAGCTCTTTTCTTTGCATTCTGGACGTAGCTCTGCGACATGCTGATCTCTTTAGCCAAATCACGGCTTGAGACGTTGGTATTTGATTTAATCATCCGCTTCATCTTTTCCTCCGTTTTTTTGTTCTCCGGTCCCGGTTTTCATCCAGCTGTCAGGTCCAACTGTCTTGATATTACGAATCTCAATTCAGAGATTCACTTAAACACGTCTGTCGCTCACAAGAATACAGCAATGACTAACTTTGTTATGTTTGTTTGCCTAGTGTTGCTAAAATAGCAAACGTTCCCAATGAAATTTATTTTATTTTATTTCTTCAGTGTTGCCGAATAGAACAATTATTTAGTTTATTTTTAATGAAATTTTATTTATTTTCTGCATATCTTTCATCTTATCCCTACATTCATTTTCAACTCTATTCTCAATAGAATCTGCAGCATCTGCAACCTTAAAAATCTGTACTTCCTTATCCATATCCGTTTTTTTTTTTTTCACCGGAAGGCCAAATTGAAACAGACAATCCACAACAGCAGCCTTAAAAGTCTGCGCTTTCAAAGCCAATTCTATCTTTTTCCACCGAAAGGCCAAATCAAAGGAAACAATCAGCAAAAGCTGCCTGAAAATCTGCGCTTCAAAATCCATTCCGTCTTTTTCCACCGGAAAGCCAAAACATAACAAACATAACAGAACAATTCCGTCTTATTCCAGCGGAAAGCCAAATCAAACCAATCAGAAGCAGCAGCCTTAGATATCTACGCTTCCTGAGCCAATTCCTTCTCATTACACCAAAAGGTCAACTCAAAACAATCAGCAGCAGCAGCCTTAGCAGCTTCTACGATCAATTCCTTCTTATTCAACCGGAAGACCGAAACAAAACAATCAGCAGCAGCAGCCTTTTATATCTGCGCTTCTAACGCCAATTCCGTCTTAATCCACCGGAAGGCCAAATCAAAACAATCAGCACTAGCAGCCTTTAAATATCTGCGCTTCCTGAGCCAATTCCTTCTTATTCTACTGAAAGGCCAAATCAAAACAATCAGCAGCAGCAGCTTTAAATATCTGCGCTTCCTGAGCCGATTCTATCTTATTCCACCGGAAGACCGAAACAAAACGATCAGCAGCAGGAGCCTTAATATCTGCGCTTCTAACACCAATTCCGTCTTATTCCACCGGAAGGCCAAATCAAAACAATCAGCACTAGCAGCCTTAAATATCTGCGCTTCTTGAGCCAATTCCTTCTTAATCTACAGAAAGGCCAAATCAAAACAATCAGCAGCAGCAGAATTAAATATCTGCGCTTCTAACGCCAAGAATAATTTACTTTGAGGGAATTGACAGACAAATTTTAATCTGAAAGCGTATTGTTAGGATAGTTTGAATATCTCAACAAATTTATAACTAGCATATTGAAAAGTCAAGATAGAAATAAAAGATTAATCAATTCACGGACCATCTTGAACATACCATTTCAAGTTTGAAGCGTGTTGGAAGGACAGCTTTACGATATGGATTCTAAGAAGGTTAAGGAAACAATTTGAAATTACAATTTGATGTATAGAAATCAGTTGGTGTATCTCATAAAAATTGTAATCAAGGAGATTGAGTATAAGGATGTTTTGAATTCCAAATGAATTGAGAGGACAGCTCGATAGTTAAAAAAAACTGAAGACAAATTTTCCCCCATCCACACATTGTCAAGAAAATTGAAGGTGTAAAGAGCGCTGAAAACGGTGATGAAATCCACCGGATTCAACCACAATACTAACGTGTGTCTCGAAAATTAGAAGAGGTATGTTATGTGTCGGGTAGCTGAGAACTATGTTGAGAAGATGGCTTCCTAGAATAAGGTATGCATTTGGTGGTCTTCTTGCAAGAAGTACAAATTCTCATAATGTTGAGAATTCTGAATTCTTTATCAGTTAATACTATATACGAGTGTTTTTGGAGTTCTTGGAATGTTAAATATATTTTAAGAAAAGTTGATAGATGTTTAGTATCTAATAAAATTAAGGAGGTAGGAGTGGACTCCATGTAGTAAAGTAAGTCAGACTAGAGAAAGAAAATAAAGTTAACCTTCACCTGCAAAATGTTTAAAATGAGTAGTTTCTGACCCGATTTTTTCAAACAGCTAAAAGGAGAACCGTGTAACTATTCACCCATTCAACCATCCACAGATATATTTAGCCTTTTAGTTTGCTACCGTAGAACATGCATCGAGAAAGTGCCGTCATTGATGAAAGCACTTTGTATTGGGCCACCGGGTTCTACGGCAAGAAGGATGGCGTCCAGATTGTAAACCGGCTGCTATGCAAGAAATGAATCGAACCATTGATTGCTTTGCTCATTCGGTGTACCTGGCAAAATTACAACATTCCCACTTTTCACCATCACACAGAATATCTTCCATTGCTCTAACAGAAGTGACTAATCAAAGGGTAAGTGTCTTCAGGTTCATGTTACATGATGCCCAGTTTCAATTGAAATTAAGAAATTAGAAAAAAAATCTCTATCCAACCTTAAAAACAGGAAATTGTTATTTCCAACAGCATTGGAACCAACACCCTAGCAAGTTTTACTTCAGGTTGAAAGTGGCAACGACAAGCAGCGAGACGAAAAAAAAAGTACAAGTAATTTGTCCCAGTTTGCCGAGATTGAGCTTCTACCTGCTGCCACTCACGGTTTGCAAACACATTCCCGATGAAGGACGTTTCCTCCTGCTAAGTGTTCCAATAGATATTGCTGACAGCTGATGGGAATTCTTCTTTCCCGATAGCACGACGTTGAACTAAATGTTTACGGTTGGTTTTATCGAACTCTATCGAACGCTGGTAAAGTGGTGGCACTTTTGTCGCTTGCAGAGTATTACTTTAAATGTATTTAAGGTGGAAAACAGCAACCAAGAGGGACATTAACAAAAACAAGAGAAACGATAAATTAATATTTGAGAAAAGTGATGAAAAAGAAGGAAAAGGTAAGAAGGAAGAAGGAAGAAGGAAGAAGGAAGAAGGAGAAGGAGAGGAAGAAGGAAGAAGGAAGAAGGAGGAAGGAAGAAGGAAGAAGGAAGAAGGAAGAAGGAAGAAGGAAGAAGAAAGAAGGAAGAAGGAAGAAGGAAGAAGGAAGAAGAAGAAGGAAGAAGGAAGAAGGAAGAAGGAAGAAGGAAGAAGAAAGAAGGAAGAAGGAAGAAGGAAGAAGAAAGAAGGAAGAAGGAAGAAGGAAGAAGGAAGAAGGAAGAAGGAAGAAGGAAGAAGGAAGAAGGAAG